>NC_064926.1:401935083-402235083 GCF_023897955.1 Schistocerca gregaria
AACTTTACACACCTGCAGCTGACACACTCTGTCCCATTAATCCTGTTGCTAATGTGCTTTAAGGTTTTCCTACAGAGACCTTGTCTTTAGGTTCCTTAAGAGTGGCATCCATGACAATTTAGAAATAACTGTCAAGTGGCCCAGAGATTTCACCAAATTCATATACTTCAGTGTGGTGTTTTCATTGAGACACAGAAGTGTGTACACTCCTACACATATTTTTTATTCAGTTTGTCATGAAATTTTAAATGAGCACCACAACTTTATTGTTATAGTTAAAAGATATACGTAAGCAGGGATCTCACTTGGTTGTTCTGTGGTTTCCCTGGTATAATTCAGTAGTGCAATGTGCCGTCCAACCTGCATATTACCATTTCACTATTAAGGTACAATCATGCGTAAATGGCAAGAAGAATAACTGGAAGTGACTGATAATAAGCTACAGTTAGTAAAAGCAAGAGTTCGGCTGTGGTAAGAGGTTCTTCTCACACAAAGGATGCATTTTGGTGACACCTGGCTTTCTGCTTCAGCAAGTGGGGCTTGTGATGTGCAGATTACAGTGTACCAGATGTTAATTGGCTGTTTTATGTTCTGACAAAGGGGCAAGGCTAGTTTATCTGCAGATTTTCCTTCTAATTCAGTTGCCAATGGAACAAACATACAGATTTAAAGATTCTGTGAAACATTTATTTTACATAAGTTTTAACATACGGTGAACACCACAGTCACGATGGTTTGAAAAACTGGATGCACTTGTCAAATTGTCACAAATAGTAGCATTCCTACTATAATTTCTAAACCACGTCTGTGGCACCTTGTACTAGGTAAACACCCGAAAATGGCTTTTTAATCTGAAACTACTTGTGTAATGAAGAAGATCATAATAAACATAAAGCCTTAGGAGGGAAATTTCACATTCATTTACTAAAGTTAGTCTTTTAGAGTTTGACTGATAGTGTGGATGTAATGGTGCACATATGTGAGAATGAGATAGTGTAGTTGTAAGTGAGATTATATTATATCCTTTTATAAAGTTTTATCCTTTGTTTCCCCCAACTATTTAGAGCAAGAGCACTGATAACACCACAACTGAGCATCCTTAAATGAGAAACACACTGGCACACACAAAATGGAACTTGACTTGCGTTCCATAGAACCAGCAAATCCTGAGCTATTTTATTCTAATCTCTTGGACTCACCACCAAGATAGAAAGATAAAAATAAACTTTACCCCTAAAATAGTCCCCTTTATTCAGTAGAATAACAGTGGATTAACGGCTTCTTGCATAGGGGATATGCTATGTTTGTATCTTCTAGGAATTTATGTCAAATAAACTGTCACAGCTATGCCAAAGGGTTTGCAGAATGTACAACCAGTGACCTTGTTGGTGACAGGGCTCAAGCTGGGATGGCTGTGTTTGGAAGTGATACAATCTCATTAATCATTGATTTGCTAGCAATTGCCATCAAAATGTGTATGTCACTGTACGACTCTAAGACATGGAGGCCTCAGAGAGGCCACTGGGTATAGCTCGGCATTGTAACAAAGTTGTCGGCATTGATTTTTCCTTGTTGCTTGCTTGCTTTTGTGGATACTGCTCAGTGGAATGTTGGTAATGGTTATTCCTGTGTTCATCGTTTCCTAACATGAAATTATCTTTCTGAAAAGTTACTGCCTGGAGGGAGGCTCCCAGGTGAATGATCTTTGGTAAAATGAAACATTTTCCAATCCTTCATCTGTGTTTTTAACACCAAAACAACACCCCGACAGGGTGGGTGTAATACACCTATACAAGGATTCGGCTCACTGGTTGAATTGTGCAATATTCAAATTTGTGGAGTGTTTGGATGTGACATTGGTTTATTGTTGAACTTCGTGGGAGTATGGAGACACGCATCCTCATCATCAAGGTTCCAGTTGACTACGTCTGACCGCAAGGGAGGATTTGCCATACTGTGCACCAAGTACATCATATAACCTCATCACACCTGTGCCTGCCATCCAAGAAAATGTGATGAACTCTGTGCAACATTCTGTGTCATCTCATGTCATTTGTTCAGACTAACAGCAGCCGGTCTAGGGAATTAACATTACCATTAACACCACAACATAAACATCTCCATTTGAAATGGTGTTGTGGCCGGGAAGTGAGAACCGTTGATGTATGCGGTCGCATTGTCTTCTGCAATGAATTGCAGTTCTGCATTTCCACGAATGACCATTGTTACTGAGTATAGCAGTGACGTGGGGAGAGGCCCCATTTTTCCAGTGTTTTGGAGGGGCGCAGTTGTGTGACTCCTGGTGTCATGATGTGGGAAACCATCATGTATGACTTTAGGCCATGGCTGGTAGCAGTTGAGGGAACTTCTGAAGGCACAATGGTACATCACTGACATCCTGAGTTGTCATGTGTTACTCCTTACGCGACATTATCGTAGTGACATTTTTCAGCAGACTATGCTCAACCACACATGGCACATGTCTATAATGTTGATATAGTCCCAAATCCAGTAAGACCGTCTGATCTGTTCCTGATGCAGGGTGGAGCACAGTAAATTGCTGATTTGGGAATGAAATTTAAAAAATAATGAACACTTAGAAACTTACATTTTTATTTTTCTCATATTGTACAGTATGGAAGTTTCTAATTGCATGGTTTAAACAGTTGTTTATTGACATTCTCATGCACTCTTTCAAGCATGTCTTGCAATTTCAGCCTCAGTATAGTTCTGTAGGTCTTCCAGAATGTTGGGATGGTTGCAATACACCATTGACTTCCGGTAACCCCAAAGAAAAAAAATCACATGGGGCTACATCTGGTGATCCTGGTGATTGTGCGAGCCAGTTGAGATACCCCAGGAAATGTTTGCCTCAAAAAGTTCTTGTTAATGCCCGCTGTGTTTGCAGTGGCACCATCTTGTTGAAACCAGATATTGTGTAATTGCACTGCCTCAAAAGCTGTCTGGAAAAACTCTTGCAGCGTAGTTAAGTAACGATCCGAATTCACAGTCATAGGTTGACGATTTTCCTGGAATAGGTTGGGATTTGTGTCGCTCCAGTACCTCATATTCTGTTTGTTTACACACCCACTGAGGTGAAAATGTGCCTCATCAGGAAAGAACACGTTTGTGTCACATGGTATGGTTGCAAACATGTCTTCGCAAGATGTTATTTGTGTTACATAATCCTATACTGATAATTGCTGGACAATGCTCATTTTATATGGGTGTAAATTGAGTTTATTATGAAGAATCTGGTGGATAGAACATCTTGAAATGCCAAGAGCAAGTGCGTGTTTCCGAACTGAGCATTTTGGAGATTGCAGTTCTGCTGCTGAAACTCGTTCAACCTTTTTGCGGTGTTGTAACACTTCTCTCAGGTCCTCTTTGTACAGATGCATTTACTCTATTTAAAATTGATTGTCGTTCAGAAGCATGTCCGCATGAAAAGCGCGCTGCACTGCAATGATTGAAAGAGGATTTGAGAAATACACTTCAACACAAAATGAGCACTCCTCACATGTCCGCCGCATTATTGCAACTGAACAACAATTGAATACAAACCTCACATCGATCACTATAAATCACACCCAATCTCCCCTCTATTCGAGCAACAGTGCCGCCACAATGTGAATTCTAAAAAAGCAATTTACCGCATTCCACCCTGTAGAACATGTACAGGTCCAGCTCAGGCATCAACTCACACCCATTACCATTATCCATTATATCAAGGACCAGTTACAATAGTAGTTTTGGGCCACCTTGCCTCAGGAGCAGATACAGTGGCTTTGTGACACCTACAAACCTAATCAGTCCAGAGGACAGAGGGGCTGCAACATGATACTGATACTACCCATACTGACAAGTTCATGATAAATTTTTCTTGATATTGTAATCACTGAAATAATGTCAAATACCCTCTCAATCTGTGGATGAATTCTTTGTGTATGCTTGTGCTTATACAAACACCATTTAACTGCTGCAGTTGGACTTGACCTTGACTGGACTGATAAGCTACTACCTGATAACAGTTTCTGTGGTTCCATGCCTTTACATAAATATACTTATTTTCTCTTTTATGATTTTTTTTCTTTCCTGTCATCAAAGTGCAGTACATTGTGTAATGTGTGCACATGTTCAAATAATTCTCATTCAGTATTACTTGCAATTATCTGGAATTAGACCAGTGAAATATGTTTTGACATAATTGGTTTTAACATTATCACAAATCATATTGTTTCACATTTTCACTTTATCAATCGTATAAGAGAACTGTAGTTTTGGGTGGTCACAGTGGCAAATGAATAAATACATATGGTGGGAATAATTCATACTCGCTCATAATCTGATGATTTATGGTATTGACACTTAAATCTGTGTTGGAGCTAATTCTCTTTATAATTGGTATTAGCAATGTATTTAGTTTTTCAGTTAATTACTGTGAAAGGGAAAAAACATGCAGAAATTTATTGAATTTGCAGTAAGTCTCATGGTCTGGCCATTACTTACTTTCACCCAAGAGACTCATACTTTCCACTTCACAGAAAGTGAATTCTCCATTACCCTTTCCCTTTCCAACCTCCATAATCTGATTTTCCCTCTCTTCTCCTGTACCAAAGCAAGTTTCAGCAGTTCAGAAAGTTAAGGGTACTATGTTTCTTTGTATGTGTGTGTATCAGCAGTGCTGAGAGTTGTCCCTGCTCAATGTAAATCTTTCTTTTTAGCTATTAAGAAAGAGAACTTATTCTTCCCTTATCCTAGGATTACTAACCTCCTTTTATGTACACTTTTTCAGCCGTGATAAAGTGGGGTTATGTGATCATGTGACAGAGAAACGAGTGGAGACTTTATTGAAATTAGCAGGACTTGTGCCACAAGAAGAAGCTTTGTCAAAAGCAAGCCAGAAGTCAGCTGACCGTGATGGTTTGTTGTTTTCATTTTATCTCCATAACTATTTGAGGATGAGAAACAGTTTCCATATCAGTTCTGTTTGTACACCTTGCATTTTTTAAATTATGCATAAAAGTTACAGATTTTGCACAGACTCTTACTTGAGTTTTTTGTGTACTCTAAAAGACTGGTAATACATATGTGTCACAAAATTTACAGTATGTGTGTCACTCATAAGATAGCCAAGAGTGCAGCGACAAAATAATATGTGGTGCATATCTGTTGACTTTGTGGCCACAGTAAACATACCAAGAGGGCATAAGCTGCATGATGTTAGCCATTCACTATATGTGTTGTGATAAAGATAAAATTCTATGATTTGTTGAGCAAACTGTTATGAATATTCTTCGTGTTCATGTGGGACATATTTTCCTGATGATCATACCAAATTTCAGGGATAACAATAAAGAAGCACAAAAATAACAAAATAAGGTAAGTAACATTGACGTGCTAGTGCCACACTGAAAAGTTTATGAACTTACATAGTTGCTGAAAGTCAGTTCAAAATGTCGTTTATCAAGACTATGAATTTCAAAATTTTTAGTTGTGATTTCTGCCCAGTGGTTTATGACAACATGAAGAATGCACATAAACATCACTCACAACTACTATTGAATCTCTCGACCTGCATGTCTTAGTAATTGTACAAACCATTTTCATAGGGAAATATGCTCAGCCTGCAATTACAGTTTTGAACAAATAAATAAGTGACTTTTGTTTTATTCTTTATTTCTGTTCAAACAAATTATTTCCAATAATTTATGGCTGGCTTGAACTTGCAATTAACTGTGAAAAGAGCCTCTTGAATGAAGGTTGCGTCCATCAGGCAGACCAAGTGTTTCACTTCATCATAATTGCAGAGAATGTCCGATACCACCAGGAGGAGATCTCGGTTGTGCCTATTGGTCTTGCAGCACAGCACTTTGACCCGCATGCTGTTCAGTGTCTCTCACAGGTAGGATAGCACACAACCAACAGCAGGCCCTTCTTTTGAAACAATTTCTACTTCTGTCCACAATCTCTCCACTGTTTCTGGTGGGCACCCACTAACACATGAGTTCTTTCCGGTAACTTTTTATGAACCTTAAGCACTTTCTAGGTGAATGTATTCCAAGTATTGGATGATGGGGCTTGGCTTCCATATTAACCCTCCCTCTTTCCATCACCACGTGTCAGGTGACCTCACTGTTCTAACAGACAATAGACGAGAAGCCAAACTTGTTCTGGAGAAGCTTCGCGAAATCTCTCAGAAAACTGGTCTGCAAATCTACAAGAAAACTCAGTGTATGGAAAGGAAGCCTGCTATTATCTCCCCATTATAATCCAGTACAGGCAAGAATCACAAGTTACCCACTATAAATATCTAGGAGAGATCATCCAACCACCAGATTTGAACACAACTGCCAATCAAGAAAGAATTTCAAAACTACAAAAAGCATGTAAGCTCACGTGCAGTCAGTGCAATAAAAATATATTTGCCAATGCAGGACTTATGGCGTTGCAACACAGTAGTTCCACCAGAAGTAGTCCGTGCTGCAAAAATTCATGAGAGTCGTGCTCAAACAGAAGTAATAGAGATTGAAAATCAGGAAAGGAAAATTCTAAAGAAAATATTCTGACCAGTTTTTTGTGAATGAATTTGCATAAAAAGGCTGTTGAGAGAGAGATCTACAAATAGTTAGAAATAACAACAGACAGCTTTAGAAGAAAGAGGATGAAACTGTGTGGGCATGTCCACAGGATGCACAAGAACAGGTTCACTGGACAAATCTTCAAGGTAGCAAACACTAGCCAGAATTAAACAAAATGGATCTCAGAAATAGAATAAAATATTACGAAGTGGGAATTGCAAGAGATTACATAAGCAATTGACAACTGTTCAGAAACATAAAAAAAACATACACTTACACAAATACAATGGAAAGAAAACAGGAAATAAATGATCAGAAGAACATGAAAGAGAACACACTGAGTGCATGGATAGAATTTGGAAAAACAAATGATTAAGAAACAATTGTGACTACTCACATTCAGATGCTTTCTTAAAAGTAATACTAAACAAAATATATGAGTGGATGCAGTGCCGACATGTGGGTAAGACTGGCGCTGCATGCTGGAGTGGCATACTCAGCAGCAGATACATGCAGTACCACAGCAGACATTCAGAACAGTCATGGATCAGCACCCTGTGTCCTGCCCATTACAAATGTAATGATATTGTTTCTTGGCACAAGACTTAGCTTGGATGTTGTTTCAGAGCTGCTTGATTGTCAGAGTGCAATCCAGTCAAGTCTTGGTATTTGGGATGTGTACAACACCACAGTCATTTTATCACCATGACAAATAAATTTTTTTCCCCATCTATTTTTGTTAATATAGAAAGTCCAGAACTGTGTCATGCTGGCATTTGGCTTTAGAAGGTTATCCTCATAATACAGACTGGGTTTATCCAGAGTCTTTGTCAGTTCCTTCCTATGACTATGGAGCTAAAGCCATGAACTGCTATTGTTGTATTGTCAGCATGTTTGAATTGCTGATGGATGAAACTTAATTACAGAAGACAACAAATGATGCAACAACAACAGAAAAATTATTGCTACAGGTAAACATACTGTCAGTGAAGAGAGACAACTGCTGGTGAACAAGTCATTTTTATAGAAAAGAAAGAGAATTATCAAGATCTTCTCCTTGAGTGTGCTCTTATGTGGCTGGGAAAGCTGAACACTGATGAAGACCCACTGGAAATAATTAGAAGTGATAGAAATGTGGCATTAGAGAAAGCTATCGGGGATCATTTAGCCAGAAAGAAAAATTAATGAAGATGTTCTTGAGTCGCAGAGTAACCTGAAAACAAAAGGGAAACAGAACTTTGTGGATATTTATTGAGACACAATAAGTTTTTAACCGATATATAAGAAGGAAAGCGTTTGGAAAGAAATCTAAGAGGAGAAAGAAAATAATCAGAGATCTGTTGTAAGTACCTGTATGTAAGAATAGTCAAGAAATGAAGAGGACAGCACAAAATAGGGGAAAATGATTGCAGTGTCAGGACATAGCCTTTTGCCCTATGATGACGATGAGAGGCTGAGGTGGAATTTCCTTCACAATATGACAACAAGGATATCAAGGTGGTTGTGGTACCTCTTTAGATCTTAGAGCTTTATCAGTAGCTTCATATGATTGACAATGTCACATGCAGCTTTCTGATGAGTGAAGGCCACTGTAGTAATATTTCATCCATGTACATCTCCCTTGTATAGTGTGAGATTTAGGTTCTACCCATGATGTCTGAGGTCAGAATCCTCTTAGTGCTGGATTAATTTCTGTTCAAACATGTTTTATATTCAGTTGTATGTCAGTCATTCTAGGACCTTAAACATGTATCAGATCTGTGATGGGGCTCAAAAACTTTTGGGTATTGCTGTTCCTTCCGTGTTTTCAATGAGGCAATAATTCATGCCCTCCTCCCTGTCTTCAAGATCTGCAAATTGGTAACACAGATGGTCTTGTGTCCACGAGCCACTGTTGTTGGTTCAAAATTCTGAGTTTGTTTTATCTTCAAGTCTTCAGCACCAGGTGATGTGATGTGTTGTACTTAATCTTAGCTCGGTCATGATGAATATATTTATGGGCATTTTGGTTTAGCTTCCCAGACTCCGAAATATGCAACTTCGAGTCATCTTGTCATTGGTTGTGCCATTAAGCTGCAGTTGACTTGTAAGTCTGCAGTAACTTATATTACATTGTTATAAAGATATGTTGAATCTTCTTGAAATTCACTTGGTGATGTCAGGGAAGTTGTTATATTCTTGAAGCTTCAGTCTTAACTTCACTATCTCTATATTTAGAGTCACTGGCAGTTTTCCTGTTGCTGTTTCTGAAACTGAAACTTCATGTGAACAATATCTGCTCTGGCTTGACAAAAGTGCTTACAATAAACGTGCTGGCTCTGTGCTATGCGTGAGGGATTGGCGTGCCGATGTGCTTCTCACATTGGACTGCTATTGCAGAAGGGAGGTACTTATTTTTGAGGTTGTAACCTCTTCTTCACCTGTCACTATTTGAGGAGGGCAGCAGTTTACTATTATAAACTAAATGGAATTTGTGTGACTCTTCTAAGCCTTGAGTGCAATTTTTTGGTCACCAGTCTCCTGGAAGCCCATTCAGCATTTAAAATCTTCCAGCACAGAATTGTCATTGTTTCTGACTTTAGCTGGTGCCTGGAAGATGTCATCTTTTTCTGGGGGCTTTCACATGGAGGTGATGCTGTACTGTGGAGCCATAGTGTCTTCCAAAGAACTACAAAAATAGATTTTAAAGTCATATTTCAGAATCGATATGATGAATTGAAATTTTCTTGGATGCCCACAAAGTGAATTGGTTTAATACCACATGCAAAGGTCAAGAATTTCAAATTTAATTTTCCTTTTTCTGCACACAAGGTGAAATTCTGGAAATTGATGATAAAATGAGCGAAGACAACACAAGTGGTAGTTAACAAAATGACCCACACACAGAAGAACTGCAGTGTCTGAAGGAAAAGGAATTTCGAATTATGAGATGTATGTGTTGTTCATGTAGTGTTTATCTCAGTCCCCAGCACAGTGTTTTAATTCTACGAATTCTCTGCTTCAGAAGGGCTTTGATCCTTAAGGCTATGCAAATCAGCTATTCTTAATAACCATTTGCTCCGTGCATTTTGTATAGAAATATAGTTTCATGCAATTAAACAGATTCTTTTATTCTGTGCAAGACTACCTTCATTTATTATACAGCTGCAAGAGAATTTAAAAATCCTAATCAAAAATCAGTTGCAAATACAAAATGTAACCCATTTAGGCGAATAAGACCTTTTCCAAATTAATTTGTGATTAGTTACAGATACTTCTCTCTCTCTCTCTCTCTCTCTCTCTCTCTCTCTCTCACACACACACACACACACACACACACACACACACACACACACACACACACACACTCTCTCTCTCTCTCTCTCTCTCTCTCTCTCTCTCTCTCCATTTGCATAATGGTGAATGGCCTAACCTCAAAATATCTGCTTTCAAAATTTGGATCTATGTAAATAAAATCACAAACTCCATCTAAGATGTCATCCATAAGTGGTATTGTTGGAACCCTGTCTAATGTAGTGTTAGGTAGTAAACAGACAATGGACTTATTTGTGTACTGGGAGATACCATGAATTGCAATAAGCAATTCATGGGGAGGGAGTGAAATAGGCATAGGTACAAGAGAATTGGCGAAATGATAAATGCTGGTAATATATGAATTAAACTTTTGTACAATAAATAATAAAAGCATCTATAAATGCTATCATTGATATGCTTTTTGATCTCTGGAAGAGGGTAGACAGCTAGTGTATTTGGTGTAAATGAAGTAGGAAGTCATCATGGTTAAATTTGGGTTTTAGTATAATGATCATTCTTTGGTTGTGTGGCTGAATCTCTCTCTCTCTCTCTCTCTCTCTCTCTCTCTCTCTCTCTCTCTTTTTGTGTGTGTGTGTGTGTAGTTCATAGGCAAAAGTGAATACTTCAGATAGTCAAGGTATTTCAGTAGGGTAGAGGACTCTTAAAAATGAATTTGAGTATTATTGCCTGTGAACATAGGTGCTGCTAATGGTTGTGCGTAATCGAAGGTCTTGCAGACAAAAAAGATTGGAGGGGGGAGGGGGTGACGAAGTTAGCCTGATTGATTTTCTACATTTGAATGGCAGCAGAGAGGAACTGCAGTGACACAAGAAAAGGGCCACCATTGTTTAGCCAAGGATAAATTTTGAAAATTTTCTAACATGATGAATATCTTGTTACTACAACATATTAATTGGCATATATGCTATCCCATGTGAAGAGATAGACATGGGCAGACAGTTATTCTGTTGTGTAGGGGCAGATTTGTTTTTTATCTATTTGGTAAGCATCAGATGAAAAATGCAGTATTACAGTAAACTGAGTTTTGAGTGGATATTGTGCATGGGAATGTTTTGCAGCTGCAACCAAAATTAGATAATGACTCCTGTGCCCATACCTCAGGCTGCTCTTTTCTGCCATTTGCTTACTATTTTATTCTCCTTTTTCATTATTTACTGTCCATTCTTTCATCCATTCTTCTGTTTTTGTTGTGTACTAAACTTTATCCGTGGCATGTTGATTGTCCTCTCTGACAATTTGGATTGTTTAAAGTTTCATTTCTTAATTGTTACTGGCATTTAATTCAAGATTGTATTGCACCCTGCTCCATTCAGTCCCACATTACAAAGTGTTCTGTGATTTTTCTTCCTTAATTCTAAAATAGTCTGTTTACACCAACTCTGCTCTTCTTTTCGCTCAGTGGATGAATCTTACACTCCATAAGTCATCTTTTGTGTCAGGTTTGGTTTGTGTCCATGTCTGCAATTGCTTTGCAAGATTTTTTATGTCTTTACTCTATTTTAAGTTGAGTCAAAGAGTATGGCAAAAGCCAAGCTCACCTCTTTGTTAAGAAGCATTTATACAGTGGAAGGGCATCATTGTAATATAGAGTAACAATTTCATCTGTTATATGTGTAAGGCAGATAATTGTAATTTCATTTTAGTAATATGTAGCTGGAGTCAGCCAAGAAAATACAGCTCAACATGTATTTCATGCAACTCTCAGTGCTGACTGAAAGTGCTGATTTGTTTTCCATTAGAAAGAGAATTATTTTTAAAGCAGAATTTTACATACTCATTTGATAGGTGGTCCAAAACTAGTCTAGTGCAATATTCTTTTTATCGATGTGTGGTAACAGGGACAGTAAAACACAAAGAATAACCAGTACTCATCATGAGCCAGGGTGCTGCTTGGTAGCTCCTGAAGTACTAGTTATACTTCATGTTTTACTGTCCCTGTTAATATATATTGATAAAACAAACATTGCGGTAGTTTAATTTGGGACCACTTTATCAAATGACCACATAAAATTCAACTTCAAAGACTGTTTTATTTGTTATGGGAAACAAACCAATGCTTTCTGTTAATGCTGGGCATCTCATGAAAGCTGTGATGAGCAGTATTTGTTTGGGCTGACTCCAGCTGTACATTGCAGAAACAAAATTGCAAATATCTGCTGAAATGCCACATAAATGTCTGATGACTTCTGGGAGAGGCACCCTGTGTGTGTGTGTGTGTGTGTGTGTGTGTGTGTGTGTGTGTGTGTGTGTGTGTCAGGAGGGATGATCAGTATTCAGGGATTTGACAAGGGTGGTCATTCAAAACAAAACAGTCTAGTGAACATCGGCTCTTAAGTGCATACTTTAAGAGCTATGAGCACTCATTCATCTACACTACTACAGATCACATCTCTATAGAGTTGATATTTGGTGTTTATTTTTTTTTTATTTTGGCAAATATCATTAGTAATCTGTTGAAAAAGCCTACACGCCCTTTAATAGATTATAAATTTGTTGTCAAAGGATTTCCATTGTGCAAATCATGGAAAGATATTGCTCCCAATTATTGGTTTATCAATTGCATGTTTGTTTTAAATCTTTTGTTAGTAGCTAAAAAAACTATCATTGCCCAGATATTCATTTTGCCAATTTTCTTTAAGAAATGAAAACAAAAAAACTGTGTTTGTAGTGAAGTATTGAAAAAATTTCATTTCCATTTATTTGTGAAAACACCTCTCAAAAATAATGAACAGTCATAGAAAGAAATATGCATAATGTACAAATGTATAGCATCCAAATTAAGAAACATGATCTGAACAGTTTCTGTATGCTGGGTGCAGTTGCTTCGTGTATCTAAAACACAATTTTGTAAACATCTCTATGGCAACACCTTTTCGTAGCTTTATAGATGGCTGTTTTTTCACATACAACCATTTGTTTTTTGCAGCTAAAACCTGTGAAAACTGCTGCCAGGTGTCATGGATTTCCATAAGTTGACTTGACTATAGGAGTGTCTTTGTAGTAAAGACTAAATATATTAAAACTTCATGCTTGCTACGACATTTTTTTCATGTATATCAGTCTTTATGGCATCATATCTCTTTGCACTATGTTTCATAGTATGATATATTTGTGTAGGTACATTCAGGGACATATTTGGATACTGTCAGTGAAATATGATGTGAATAAAGTTAGTAACAAAGAAGTGATAAATTTAAATATCATGCATTATGTGACAGTATTTCATGTATCTCACTGTTAATGACTCCATATCTTCTGAACTGTGAGTGATACCGTGATATGCTTGTGTTCACACATTTAGCAACACATGCAGATACTATTTGTGAAATTTATTGTGACTGTGGTTAGTAGCACAGAAGTAATACATTTAAACATTGTGAAAGATGCAGTTTTTCTCTCATCCCATTGTTTACGGTGTCATATCTCCCATATCTCCTGAACTATGGTAGGTAGTCAGTTTTTACCCCCCACAGCAATTGTTGATTGTTGTCTGACAGTAAGGGATATGTGTACCAAGTTTGGTTGAAATCGGTCCAGTGGTTTAGAAGGAGATGTGGCGCGCATGCACGCACACACACACACACACACACACACACACACACACACACACACACTTTTATAATACATATAAATTACATTATTAACAAAAGGAAAAGCTTTTGAACAGTATTTCTTAACCCTTTTGCAGTCAGCCGATTTGGAGTGGTGTGTGCTAAAAATGTCTTGCGTATTCATACTGTTAAGCTACGTTCTATTTAAATTGCCATATATCATACAGTATTCACCTTTAAAAAAATGAAAAATTACCACTTATCTATAAAAGTGTGTAGAATATTATGGCATAATGTTTCAAATGAATTTGATTGCGACAACAGTCGAAATAATTTTTTTAAATATATATTATAAATTTGACTTTGATTCCATATATCTAACACTGCGCTTCAATTTAAGAAGCCTAACTACAGTCCGTAGAATATACACACATTTGTGAGTAAAATGACATGAGGGATATGAAATTTGTGTTATTATTTAGAAAGATAATAATTATTTATTTGAAGAGAACATTACAGAATTTCCAAGTCTACAGTATTTCATCTATTGCAAACAGTTCTTGACCTTCTTTTCCTTCCCTCACTAGTACACACACACAGCATCTTGACTCTTTCTTCTCTGGAAGTTTTCTCAAATCCAGAGAACAACGAGGATCATCAGTTGCAAATACTGTAATAGGGAAGTGTGACATTTAGTACCAACTAGACTCTCATCAATACTAAGTTGTTCATGAGGTGTGTAATGATGTCTAAATATATTATTAGCATGATCTACCAATGGCTGGTACCTGATACGTGGGTCATAATCGGGATGGTCTGGTGCTGGACATTTCTCACTATCCACAAGATGAAAGAATTTCATAAGATACCTAAATCAGTGGGCAGAAAACATTTTACCAAACCGTGGCAATGCCTGTGATGGTTTTGCGTTCCAGTATGAGAGTATTGTGGGCCTTTTATTGAGTCCCATATTTAGTATGCAAGCAATAAAACCTCTTACCTTGGTACTTGTCACATTCTTCCACTTCTTATACGGTTTGGACTATGTAGCATGTTTAGTTACAAACTGTTTAGCTGAGCAATTTGTTTCAGTTACAATAAGCTGCAGCGAAGTTGTAGTAAAGAATAGATTGAAATATTCTGTCACGGGAGATCCTGCTAGCGGCATATGTTTTGGTCCTGGCAGCTCTTGAAACGGATGTGGCAATGGCTGTAGTGTTTCACTATCACTAGTACATTCTAAAAGTTCACAAAATTTCTTCGTAGGTAAGTCCTCTGCTGTGGCATGGTGTAGGTCGCAATTTTCACAAAAAATTCACAAAAAAATTGGCATTTTTCACAAATAAACAAACTGTAAACACTTAACATGAATAAAAACACACAGAAACAGTGATAAATAACAGAAGTGCGCAAAAACAAGAACGTAGAATGCAATAACAGAATGTAAACATGTACTGCGAAACACGGCGTCAGTAAACATACGATGCAAAAGCAGAATAATCGAACACTAATATTTCACTGAAATGATGCTCAATTGTCGATGGCTATCAACCTACACACAGCTCGAGTTAAAGAGCATCTGTAATCAGCATGCCAACACCATCTAGCACCCGATTCTGTTAGATAAACAATACAAAGCAGAGTACCAATGAATTAGCATCCTGATTAGATTAGATTAGATTAATAATTGTTCCATAGATCATGAATACGACACTTCATAATGATGTGGAACGTGTTAGGTTAATGAAAGATGTCTGTACGAGATATTACATTACTCAAAATATTGCATGACACTAATGCTTAAGTTAGTTTTTTTTCCCTCTAGTTTTTTTCCCTCCCTTAATTTATATCTAAAAATTCAGCCAATAAGTAGAAGGAGTTGTCATCTAGAAATTCTTTTAATTTATTTTTAAATGTTGGTTGACTATCTGTTAGGCTTTTGATGCTGTTTGGTAGGTGATCAAAGACTTTTGTGGCAGCATAATTTACCCCCTTCTGTGCCAAAGTCAGATTTAACCCTGCATAGTGAAGATCATCCTTTCTCCTGGTGTTATAGCTATGCACACTGCTAGTACTTTTGAACTGGGCTGGATTATTAACAACAAATTTCATAAGTGAATATATATACTGTGAGGATCCCTAGATCCTTAAATAAATGTCTGCAAGATGACCGTGGGTGGGCTCCAGCAATTATTCTGATTACACGTTTCTGAGCAATGAGTACTTTTCTACTCAACGATGAATTACCCCAGAATATGATACTATACGAAAGCAGTGGATGAAAGTAGGCATAGTAAGCTAATTTACTGAGATTCTTATCACCAAAATTTGCAATAACCCTAATAGCATACGTAGCTGAACTCAGACGTTTCAGCAGACCATCAATGTGTTGCTTCCAGTTTAACCTCTCATCAATGGACACACCTAAAAATTTTGAAAATTCTAGCTTAGCTACAGACTTCTGTTCAAAGTCCATATTTATTACTGGAGTTGTGCCATTTACTGTACGGAACTGTATATACTGTGTTTTATCAAAATTTAAAGAGAGTCCGTTTGCTGATAACCACTTAATAATTTTGTGAAAAACATCATTTACAATTACATCACTTAGTTCTTGGTTTTTGGATGTTATTGCTATACTTGTATCATCAGCAAAAAGAACTAACTTTGCATCCTCATCAATATGGAATGGTAAGTCATTAATGTATATCAAGAACAGTAAAGGACCTAAGACCGAACCCTGTGGGACCCCATGCTTGATAGCCCCCCAGTTTGAGGAATCAGCTGTTGTATTAGCATTACATGAACCACTTATTTCAACTTTCTGCATTCTTCCAGTTAAGTATGAATTAAACCATTTGTGCACTGCCCCCTTCAAACCATAATGATTTAGCTTATCTAAAAGAATTCTATGATTTACACAGTCAAAGGCCTTTGAGAGATCACAAAAGGGGTGACAATAGATCGTTACCTTGACATTCAAAGGGTTAATAGTTTAATTTGCACTCATTCATCTTGTAACCATGGAAAGTAAAACTATGTCCATAGTTATGTAAATAAAATAGAAAGAAACTTCCACATGGGAAAAATATATTAAAAACAAAGATTCCAAGACTTACCAAGCGGGAAAGTGCCGGCAGACAGGCACAATGAACAAAACACACAAACACACACACAGAATTACTAGCTTTCGCAACCGATGGTTGCTTCTTCAGGAAGGAGAGGGAAAGACGAAAGGATGTGGGTTTTAAGGGAGAGGGTAAGGAGTCATTCCAATCCCGGGAACGGAAAGACTTCCCTTAGGGGGAAAAAAAGGACAGGTGCACACACTCGCGCGCGCGCGCGCGCACACACACACACACATATCCATCCGCACATACACAGACACAAGCAGACGTGTGTGTGTGTGTGTGTGTGTGTGTGTGTGTGTGTGTGTGTGTGTGTGTGTGTGTGTGTGTGTGTGTGTGTGTGCGCGCGCGCGAGTGTACACCTGTCCTTTTTTTCCCCCTAAGGGAAGTCTTTCCGCTCCCGGGATTGGAATGACTCCTTACCCTCTCCCTTAAAACCCACATCCTTTCGTCTTTCCCTCTCCTTCCTGAAGAAGCAACCATTGGTTGCGAAAGCTAGTAATTCTGTGTGTGTGTTTGTGTGTTTTGTTCATTGTGCCTGTCTGCTGGCGCTTTCCCGCTTGGTAAGTCTTGGAATCTTTGTTTTTAATATATATGTCCATAGTTACAATTATTTCTCTGTGCACTTAATAAAATTTTTGCAACTGCCATAGCATTCACCAAAACTGTGCTGTCCACACTTCCATAATCAGGAATGCATATTTAAAAGAGGGAGAGGGTCATAACATATATTTCCTAAAAGGAAGAAGCATTCTTTTTTCTGTATGTAGCACTTTCCCTGCATGATCTTGCTGGGAATGTGTTTTCCTGCATTTGAGACACACTGGATTAACATTTTACTGATCTGCTCCTTGTTTTTGCATTTGGAAAGGGACATTGTGTACCAAAATTTGCATTAGGTGCCATATTTAATTTAGTTTTCAGCAAGAGTTTTCTTTGTTTTGTGCTTGCTGTGGCAAGAAGAAAAATCCTAATTAACTTCTCTCCAAGCTTGACTAAACACAATGATCTAGTTAGCAAAATAAATTCATTGTCATAATTATGAAGATGTATTTACAAAGTGTGTGTGTCATTTTCTTTCTCTTCAGTTATTTATTAATTAATTATTTCTTTGTTTCAGTGATGCTTGAGGCATTAAAGGCTCTCTGCAATATTGTGTATAACAGTCCACAAGCTCAAGCGATTTGTGGCCAAAATCATGCTGTGGAAGCAGTGATTATACGGATGCGAACATATCCTGAAGGTGGCTGGCCTATCACTCTCAAATATTTTGACATGAAGCTTTTGTTTTTAATTACTGCTCTGTGTTCATCAGTGAGACCCACTCTGCGGGGCCCTCTTCATGGGTATACATATTTAGTGGAGAGCTTGGACCTAATACTGAAAGAATCCAAAGGGAAACCTCTAACGGTAAATAATGTGAAATTTCTTAAATGTATACACTAATCTTCATTCTTCATCATAAGTGTGGCCAACTATCTGTAAATTAATCCTTAGAGTGTTGTTTTACCGCCAGCCGCGGTGGTCTAGCGGTTCTAGGCGCTCAATCCGGAACCGCGCGACTGCTACGGTCGCAGGTTCAAATCCTGCCTCGGGCATGGATGTGTGTGATGTCCTTAGGTTAGTTAGGTTTAAGTAGTTCTAAGTTCTAGGTGACTGATGACCACAGATGTTAAGTCCCATAGTGCTCAGAGCCATTTTTTTGTTGTTTTACCTATCTTTACCATACATGCCCATTTCCAAGCCCATATTTCCCCTTCTGTGCACATTCTTTTCATTCTCTGTACATCCTGATTAGCAAAAACAATGAATGTTAGTGCAAAATAAAGATTGTGGTGACAGACTGATTTGCAGCGATGTTTACAGTCGCATCTGATTTAACGCAGTTTGGTACATTGGAAGCTCTGCTGTTTCTCAATAAATATTGTATTCTTGTTTGTTTACGGCATTCTGTAGAATAGTCATAATAGAAAAGAGCTTAACACACAAGATACATTTCACAGAATTGAATAGCTGTTAAGGTATGCATTTTAGAGCCCATGGCCTTTTTTCATTGTTTTGCTTCATACTACCACATTTCAAAATATGGAATAAAGAAGAGATGTTTCATCTCAGACAGGCACAACAAAAAGATCGATATACATTTGAGCTTTCAACCAAAATGCTGTCCTCCAAAGAAGAACACACACACACACACACACACACACACACACACACACACACACACACGACCACTTTCTCAAGCCACTGACGCCGGCGTCAGTGGCCAGAGACAGTGGTTATGTGTGTGAGAGTTGTGCTTGTGTGTGTGTGTGTGTGTGTGTGTGTGTGTGTGTGTGTGTGTGTGTGTGTGTGTGTGTCCTACTGTAGAAGAAGGTCTTTTGGCTGAAAGCTTAAATGTCTAGCAGCCTTTTCGTTGTGTCTGTCTTGATTTGAACAGTTTTAGTGGTTGCTTCACTTTCTTTTATATTTGTCAATTTGTAGTGGAAGAGTGGGCACAATGAGACACAAAATATTCAGCCCCATTTTTTTTTTTTTTCAATGTGGGATGAAATATTATTAATCTAATTGTAACAGTTGTATATAGTGATACTGCTCCTATTGTGTAAAAAAGCAATTAGTTAACAAGTATAAGAAACCCACTGAAAAATCTGAATTAGTAAAGAAAATCTCTAATGTCCAATGTTCTCTTGTAGAGGGGTGGTGGAATGAGAAGCAACAACAAATGTTATCAAACACTGATATAATCAAGGTTTACATTAAAAGTAAGAAACCTTTGTTGGTGTTTTATTTTGCAATGATCCATGGTCTTAGGTAAAATCATTATAACATATGAGTTGGAAATAATGGGTACATGTGGCACATTGGGGGAAATAAATTTCCCATGATATTTTACACGAACTGTAAAACATTATTAGGAACAGATGTGGACTCTGACCATAAGTTATTGGTTATGAACTGGAAGTTAAAACTTAAAAAATTAAAAAGGTAGAAAATTAAGGAGATGAGACCTGGATAAGATGAAAGAACCAGAAGTTTTTGAGAGTTTCAGGGGGACCATTAGGCAACATTTGACCAAAACAAGGAAAGAGAACACAATAGAAGATGAATGGGTAATAGAAATAAAATAGTGGAGGCAGCATATGATCAAGTAGGTGAAAAGGCAAGTCTTATTAGAAATCCTTGAATAACACAGGAGATCTTGAATGTAATCAATACAAGGAGACATTATAAAAATGCAGTAAGTGAAGCAGCTGAAAGGAATACAGACATATAAAAAATGGGATTGGAAGAAAGTGCAAATTGGCTAAGCAGGAATGGCTAGAAGACAAATGCAAGGCTGCAGAAGCATGTGTAACTAGAGAAGAAAGATAGATACTGCCTACAGGATGATAAAAGAGACCTTCTGAGAAAAAGAGAAGCAGCTGTATGGTTCTCAAAATCTCAGATGGCAAGCAAGTGCTAGAGAAACTAGGGGAAGCTGAAAGATGGAAGAGGGAGTATATGAAGATAAGGTGAGATGTGTTACTGTGAGAACAGTTTGACAGAGTGTTGGAAGACACGAGGCAAAACAATCCCCATGCAGCAGACAACATTCCCTCAGAATTGTGAAGATCCTTGGAAGAGGCAACCATGACAAAAATATCCCATCTGCTGTGCAAGATGTATGAGACAGGGAGAATGTAACAATTCCCATTCCAAAGAAAGCAACTACTAACAGTACTAACAGATACAAATATTACCAAACTGTTAGTTCAGTAAGTCACAGTTGCAAAATACTGTCATGTATTATTTGTGGAAGAATGGAAGAATTGGTAGAAATTATCATCTGGGAAGATCAGTTTGGGTTCCGGAGAAATGTAGAAACATGCAAGGCAAAACTGGTCCCACAAGTTACGTTAGAAAATAGGTTTTAGAAAGGCAAACCTACATTATAATATTTGTAGACTTAGATAAAACTCTTAACAATGTTGACTGGAACATGCTCTTTGAAATTGCAAAGATGGCAGGGATAAAATACAGGGAACTGAAGAATATATAAAGTTTACAAAGAAACCAGACAGCAGTTATAAGAGTCAAAGAACATGAAAGGCAAGCAGTAGTTGAGAAGGGAGTGAGATATGGTTGTAACCAATCCATGAAGTTTAACAATCTGTACATTGAGGAAGTAATAAAGGAAACCAAAGAATAATTTGGAGAGGGAATGATGAAAGTTCAGGTAGATAAAAAGTAAAAATTAAACGGTTTACTGATGACATTCCAATTATGTCAGAGACAGCAAAGGACTTGGAAGAGAAGTTGAACGAAATGGGGATAGTGCTTTGAAAAGAGGTTATAATATGAGCACCAACAAAAGCAAAATAGGATAATGGAATGCAGTCATATTGTATCATCCAATACTGAAGGAAACAGATTAGGAAATGTGACACTAAAAGTAGTAGATGAGTTTTGCTATTCGGGCAGCAAAATAACTGATGATGACTGAAGTAGAAACATTATAAAATGCAGAATACCGATGACCTCAACCAAAATGCAGACTGACTGCAGAATGAAATTGTTTCTGCATTTCTGAGAAAGAGGAATTTGTTAAAGCCTGGTATAAACTTAGGTGTTAGGTAGGTTTGTGAAGATATTTGTCTTGTTTGGAAGTGAAATGTAGATGAAAAGTATTTCAGAAAAAAAGGAATAGAAGCTTCTGAAATATGATGCTATAGAAGAAAGCTGAACTACAGATTACAGAAATAGTGAGGAAGTACTGAACCTGAGTTGGGAAGAAAAGAAATTTATGGCACATCTTGAATAAAAGGAAGGATTGATTGATTGATTGAATTTGAAGGTGAATGTTGGGGGTAAAAATTGTAGTGAGAGACCAAGGAATGAGTACAGTGTGCAGGTTCAGATGGATGTTGGATGTGGTAATTATTTGGAGATGATGACGCCTGCACAGGATAGACGACTGTGATAGGTTACTGTGGAGAGCTACATCAAACTAGTCTCTGGACTGAAAACCACAACAATAACAGCAACAAGCTTCTCCTTTCACCACATTGCCAGGTGATGTGTATACCCTTGCATAATTAACATGATGGGATTGGAAGCTACTGTTGATAAGTAATAAATTATGGGACAGAATCTGTGCACAGTAGTTATTTTTAGGAGGTAAAATGAGTTTTATTACCAATAGACACATATAAAAATCAAAGTGCTGCACTATCCAAGCTCACAGGACCAAACTTACTGAACTAATAGGATGAGAAGGATTCACCAGTGTCTGACTGACCTAACCTTCCTTTTAAACCTTCCTCAAACTATCCCTTTTCCCTCCCTAAAGAAGGATATATTAGTAATGAAAGCTTGGATAATGGTTCAGTTTTATTTACACATGTTTCTATCAACAGTACTATACATTTTGCCTCCTGAAGGTGATAACTAGCCAGAAATTCTCTCCAATAATTTATTAGTTTTCTCAATTGAATGTTTCTGTGTATAAAAGGATATGCAAAAAGAAGTTACTATCAAATAAAGAGAGAAAAATTTATTATCCTTTTACATGCTGTGTCATAAGTCCCTCTAATGAATTTTTCCTATACTGTGTTAATTTCTACAAAATATTTCTCTTTCATAAATTCTAGCCTTATTCTTTGTAATTTTATCTCTGTGCTTTCTTTCTAATTTATGATACATAACTCAATAGTCTTTGACCTCTGTCTAATTTCTTCTGCAGTTCATCTTCAGTTTTCTGCCTCACTCATTTAATCTTGAACAACTATAAACTGTTTAAATCATTTTGTGTGTTTACAAAACATTCTTAGAACTACCCTCTATGGAGCCCATATCCCAGTTCTCCTCAGTTATTAGTTATCTAAAGAAAAATGTTTGCACACTTTGAACGTATTCTGGAAGCCTGGTATCATGTATATTTCCTGCCATTCACACAAGAATGGCCATTCTGGTTTCTGGTTTAGCTATAACATGTTTATTTACAGTTCAGTATTACGGTAACTAACCTTAAATGAAAATTACAGGAACTGACATTTTTAAAACAATGAAGTCAATATAATGTTCTCTTCTATCATATTTATGCCAATCATTTTTCATCTTTGTACAGATCTGGTGAATTATTGTTTTGCATTTCTTGCAAGTCTAAGCTATTTCTGCAAGGGAAGCTGAGTTATTACTGCGGTTCTCCAACATTTAACATTTTAGTGTTCATTTACAGAATAGCATTGCAAAAGCAGTTTATATGCTTTTATGTTTCAGGGTGAACAAGTCCAGTTTGTCTGTGAGATTTTGAAAGTGTTATTCAATCTCTCTCTTGGAGCAAATCAGACTGAAGAAGAACCGCACCACATACGTTTGGGTGCAATTTTATATCAACTGTTGCTTCTCAAATCAAGTAACCCAGCTGAATTGAATATGTAAGTTGCATAACTAAAAGACAAAATTATTTAATTGGATAGATAAAAAATTTACTCACCAAGTAGTGGCAGAACACACACAATCTTTCAGAGCCAGTGGCTCCTTCTCCAGGCAGAAGGAAGAGGGGTAAGGGGAAAGGGCTGGAGAGGTCTAGGAAAAGAAGTAGATTTCGGGAAAGTCACACAGAACTGTGGGTCAGGGGAGACTTACCATATGGGATGAGAAGGAAAGACCTCTTTCCTTCTCATCCCATATGGTAAGTCTCCGCTGGTGGTAACGTCCCCCAGTAAATGACCAGAAAAGTATGCGTCCACTTCCTGCTCTCATGAGCCGGATGAAGAAGGCGGTGACTGATGTGTTGTGGGCGGGTGAAGCTCGATTGGCAGGACGAGAGGAGGCGAAGGTTGCGTCTCAATGGGGTCGACCCAAGGTGTCATGATGACACCACCTGGTGGCTGCTGTGGCCGTGCTGTCCTCCGGACCCGTGAATCTGGGGGAAGAGAGAGACTGAAAGATCATCATGTATGTTACAGAGGTGAAGCTGATTTTGATGGCGGTGTTGCAAACCATCTGGACATGATACGTACATGCGCCAAGTCAGTGGATGAACCCACCTCACATCCACTGTCTGCTTCTGCTAAAGACCCTGTAAAAGACAATACCATGCGGTGCGAAGCAATACTTGCGGCCTCCCTTCGGCACCGGATGCTGAGGAAGGTGGAATAATGTGCGATGGCGATGGCCATGAAGCAATTCCACTGGCAATGGTCCATCCCATGGGTGGGAATGATATGAGGTGAGAAACTGTTGCAGTGCTTGATCCCTCGTGTGTGCGGACCGAAGTTTGGCCATCTGCTGCTTGAAAGTGTGACAAAACGTTCAACTTTGCCGTTTTGGCTATGGGTGGAATGGTGCACTCATTAGGACTAAGGATGGAATGGTGCACTGTTTAGATGCTTTATGCTATTGCACTGACAGAATGTTTCAAATTCATTTGAGGTGAACTTAGGTCTGTTGTCTGACACTAGTATGTCAGGTCAACCTTCGAGGCAAAAAATGGATGACAAAACCTGAATTGTGCTATGTGATGTTGTCGAGTTCATTGGTACAGCAAAAGGAAACTTGCTATATGAGTCAACCACAATCAACCAACGAGTGTTCCAAAAAGGTCCCGCAAAATCTATATGTACACGTTGCCATGGTGATTGCGACTTACGCCAAGAAGAGCATTTTTGTGGCGGAGCAGACTGATTTTCGGCACATGCGTGACACTGTGACGTCATCTGTTCTATTTGGGTGTCCATACCATGCCTGTTACAGTGTTGACGCACTGACTGTTTCATACAAAACAATGCCCCAGTGTCGTTGGTGAAGTAACTGCAACACTTCATTTTGCAAACTACAGAATTCTTTGTGCTATGCAAGGAATGAGGCCAAGATGTGGGAATGTACGTGAGCAAAATGTTCAAATATGAATCAGCTTCCATTGCCTGTGCAATTTTTCTATAATGCAGCAGAAATAACTGAAGCAATTCAGAATCCTGAGCAGCGATGTGACAACAAGTTGCAGCGGAAGGGACAAAGCCTATGTCAGGTCTAATCGGAAGACGTGAATGTGTGTGTCCGCATTATCATGTTTAGCTGTCAGACAATACGCAATCTTGTACTGGTATTGAGACAACAACAAAGCCCATCTTTGCAATTTTTGGACAGTTTGTACGGGAACTGGAGTCCTCGGATGAAACAACTGCAGAGGTTTGTGATCCGTTACAACGTGGAATTGTCTGCCATACAAATAGTGGTGGAATTTGGTGACACCATATACAATAGCCATTGCCTCTTTCTCAATTTGTGAATAGTTATACTGAGCTTTGGACAACACTTTTGATGCGAAAACAGTAGGTCTGTCTTTATCACCAATTCGGTGTGAAAGCACTGCACCAATTCCATAAGAGGAAGCACCAACTTGCAATACATCTGGTTTGTCAGGATCAAAGTGAACTAAGCATCAATCACTGAGCAATGCATCTTTAAGTTTTTGAAAAGCTATTTGGCACTCGTCTGTCCAAACAAAGGGGACATTCTTGCCACGCAAGCGATGCAATGGAGCTGCAATTTGTGCAGCAGACCGTATGAACTGAATGTAATAGTTCATTTTCCCTAAGGCTGACTGCAGTTCTGTGATATTGCGAGGAACTGGCAAGTCACGTATGGTTAACAAATGCAACTGAAGAGGATGTACACCTTGACTGATTTATGACATGATGAAGATACTACAACTCAGGTTTTAAAAAAATCACACTTGTCCATTCTACACTTCAGTCCTGCATCAGACAACACATGAAATGAAGCATGTAAATTTGCAATATGTTCTTCGGGTGTACAACCTGCTACAACAATATCGTCCAAATAGTTTGAACAGTTTGCAGTCAGCTGTTCCAAATACTGTTGGAAAATGGAGGGTGTGGAAGCACTGCCAAAAGACAAATGCAAATATTTAAACAAGCCCATATGAGTATTAACTACACACATGTTTTTAGATTCTTCATCGAGCGCAAATCAATTTTTGAAAAATAGCATCCAGCACCTAATTTGTCAATGAGATCCTCTGGGTGTGGCAATGGATGATATCAAAGACAATTTGTGGGTTGACTTAAAATCAACACAGAGGAGAATGCGATCTTGAAGTTTGGGGAGAAAAACCAGTGGATTAGCCCATTGGTTGGCTGATATGGGTGCTATAACTCCAGGATCTTGCAATTCCTTAAGTTCAGCAGTAACTTTGTCCCATAATGCAATGGGAACAGTTCTGGCCTGGCAAAATTTCAGCTGAGAATTGTCTTTCAGCATAATACGTGCAGCAAAATGGTTACCTTTTCCTAAACCTCCAGAAAAGAATTCCAAGAATTCTTGTAGCATGCTAGCTACACTGTCTTTTGCATTGAATGCGCACATTGTCCTGAATGTTAAAGCCAAACAAGAATCAAGGCCAAATATATTCTCACACTTGTGTGGTTGTAGCACTGTAAAAATTTCCGTTCGCATATGCGAGCGATACATGGCAGGCAAAGTATGTGTTCCAAGAAAGAGAATGTCGTGTCCATACTAATCTGTCAGCTGTGTTCTAGTTTTAGACAGGTGTGGAGAGCCTAACAGTTCATATGTGTGACACATTAGTAATGTGACCGAGGCACCTGTGTCCAACTGAAATTTCACGTTTCCCACAAATAAGTAAATGAACAAAAAGTTTATTTGACTGGCATATCGCTCTAGAAACTACACGTTTGCTAATTGCAGACTTGGAATATACTGCATTAATGACATGGCCCTTGTGACTAGAGTTTTGTGAGTGGGCTGAATTCTTATGTTTGTTCCATTGCAAACATATGGATTTTCACATGTCCTTCCTAGCACAAGCATAACACTGAACTTTTCGGGAGGGACAGTCTTGGTGTTTGTGGCATGAATAACACCTAGGGCAAGACTTAATTCTGTTTGCCTGTGTAGCCGCCTGTTTAGTGAACTGTGTATGCGACATGGAAGATTGTTTACTCTGTGCGCTTAGCGCACACCACCAGTGCAAAATGAGGTAATCGCAGCTAAGGGACTCAACCCGACAAATAGCTGTCTGCTCAAATTTATGAACCGAACAGGCACCGGAATTGTACTGATCTAGTATTTGCATTACCTGCTGAAATGATGGATCGGACTGTTTCAAAATTTGTTCTCTGGCTTTGACATTAGGTACATTGTACACAATCACATCATGTAACATAACATCTGAATATAAAGCACCGCAAATACATTTAAATTTCCATTTCCTTGTCATACATTACAAATCTCTTATCCACTCAAGATAAGTTTGTTCCGACCATTTTTTGCTGTTAAAAATTTGTACCTAGCTGCTACCACATTCACTTGTTGGTCGTAATAGTTTGTTAGTGACTGTACGACCTGGCCTTAATCAAGTTAATTCGGATTGGTGTTTGGAAAAAGTTTTTGCATGAGGCGTAGCACTGCACTTCCTACTGTAGATAATAGATAAGGAAGTTTCACAGTACCTGGTACATTGTGGGCCAGTAAATGTGTGTCAGACTGTGATAACCACTGGAGCCATTCCTCTTCTTGGTCACAAAACTGTCAAAAAGATGGTATAGCAGCTGTAGTAGGCAGTGCTTGTACCATCGGGCGTGCAGTGTTAGCAAGTAGATGCTGCACAATGTTGAGTAGTGCTGATATTTGCTGCGTCTGAAACTGAAACATCTGCATTAGCTGTGTGGCTTCTAACACTTGTGGCTGTGATGCCAGAGCAGGGGGTGGGACAGGATTGTTGGGCATGTTGGAAGACACAAATACAAAAAATATGCAAGGCAAGCAATCTAAATAATGACAAAATTGGAGAAAAGTTCTGCATCACCCATCTGAAAACACTGATTAGCAAAAATGGCGAACGCTCCTGCAAAGTAAAGACGAGAGAATTAAGGTGCCTGCAAAAATATGTCCGTGGCTGTCAGCAGGGAGTTCGGAGGATCCCCGTTGTCAGATTTTGGCCCTTGCCCACTTGTCTCGTATAGGGTGCCTCAAAGGATGCTGCATTATTAGAATGCTATACAGCAATTCAAGCAAGTAACATTAGTAGTTTTATTTCAAACAATCAGATTGACAATACTTAACTTGGAGATTTAAAGGAGTAGTCACATGCAATTGGCGACATGCAAACAAGTAATGCTGGTCACAATAGATAAAGTCCAAACAAGCAATGGACATGGATTGTAACACTCTCAGCTATGCTCTTCAAATACATTCCACTAATGTCTGTATACTGAGCTGATCTGAGCAGCCGAGGCTGTCAGGAGTGATGCTTATATTCACTTCTTGCAGGTGTCGCTCTTGTTGTGGTGTGGTCCTAATCAGCGCACCATTGGCCGACGTCGTCTCACTGCCTTCTCTGATCTTCCATTCTTTATCTTCGTTCTGGCGCTTTTGGTTACACCAGAACACTTCGATTCTCTTCTGGTCCAGTTTTCTCACAGTGTTTCACTACCATACAATGCTGTATTCCAGACGTACATTCACAGCTATGTCTTGCTCAAATTAAGGCCTATGTTTGATTCTAGCAGATGTCTCTTGGCCAGAAATGCTCTTTTTGCTAATGCTAGTCTGCTTTTTATGTCCTCCTTGCTCAGTTTGTCATGGGTTATTTTGCTGCCTAGGTAGCAGAATTCCTTAACTTCACCTACTTCATGATCACCAGTCCTGATGTTAAGCTTCTCGCTGTTCTCATTTCTGCTTTTTCTCATTACTTTTATCTCTTCGATTTAATCTCAATCTATTTTCTGTACTCGGAAGACTCTTCATCCCATTCAGAAGGTCCTGTAATTCTTCTTCACTTTCACTGAGAATAGCAGTGTCATAAGTGAATCTTATTATTGATGTCCTTTCACCTTGAATCTTAATTCTACTGTTGAACTTTCCTTTAATTTCCACCATTATTTCTTCGATGTATAGATTGAACAGTAGGAGCAAAAGATTACAACCCCGTCTTACACCCTTTATAATTTGAGCATTTAATTCTTGGTTTCCATTCTTATTGAATTCTTATTGTTTCCTTTTGGCTCTTGTACATATTGTATATTACCCATCTTCTGCGTTAGCTTATCCCTACTTTTCTCATAATTTTGAACATCTTGCACCGTTTGACACTGTTGAATGCTTTTTCCAGGTCAACAAATCCTATTAACATGAACATGAACATGTCGATTTTTCTTTAGTCTCACTTCCATTATCAAACTCAACATCAGAATTGCTTCTCTGATCCCCACACTTTTCCTAAAGCCAAACTGATCATCATCAGTTTTCCTTTCCATTCTTCTGTATATTATTCTTGTCAGCAACTTTGATTCGGAAGCTGTTAAGCAGTCTCAGATTTGTTGGCTCTTGCAATCTTCAGAATTGTGTAGATGATATTTTTCCAAAAGTCATATGATATACTGCCAGACTGATACATTCTACACACTCAGGTGAATAGTTGTTTTGTTGCCACTTCCCCCTGTGATTTTAGGAATTCTGATGGAGTTTGTGTATCTTTTCTTACTTATTTGATCTTAAGTCCTCCAAAGCTGTTTTAAGTTCTGTCACGTCATCAGAGAAGTCTTCCTCTTTATAGAGGACATCAGTGTACTCTTTCCATGTATCCACTCTCTCCTGTGTATTTAACAGTGGAATTCCCATTACACTCTTAATGTTACCATCGTTGCTTTTAATTTCACAGAAGGTTGTTTTGACTTTTCTGTATGCTGACTCAGTTCTTCTGACAATCATTTCCTTTTTGATTTCTTCACATTTTTCATGCAGCTGTTTCACCTTAGCTTCCCTGCACTTCCTATTTATTTCATTCCTAAGTAACTTATATTCCCTGCTGGTAAAAGCTCTTGTCCTGTAGGTACAGCCATATTTTCACTGCACGACTGACACTCTCGTCATCTTCAAATTTTGTTCCCCATAGAGAATTTTTAAGTGGCCCAAAGAGATGGAAGTCTGAGGGTGAATGATTCAGCATATCTGGAGCAGTGGCTGTGATGGGACGTCCTAAGCATATCTGATCATGGAGCTCTGATTCTGCATTTCCTGAGGCTGTAACTTCCTTTACCCATCGTCCAACTGTACTATCAACTGCAGCATCGTCATGCACTCCACAAAAACATTTGTGGATGTCCATGACGGTTTCAAGAATTCAATAACAGCACGATTATTGTAACGTGAGTCATATGTAGACGACATTTTGACTCTGAACTAAGGCTCTGCCATCTGCCAGAACGTTTCGAATCTTCACCAGTGTTCAGAACAAACACCAAATGTGAGACACCAACAAGAGACTTTGTTTATGTATATTAATGGCTTTTTTAATGTGGGGCATTACTTATTGGACGACCCTCATATTTCTGTATTCCTGAATATTCCTGAACATTTTTGTACTTCCTTCTTTTGTTGATCAGCTGTCCATTACCCGTGGTTCCTTTGCAGTTGGCTTCTTTGTACCTGTGCATTTCTTTCCAACTTCTGTGATTGCCCTTTTTAGAGATGTCAATTCCTCTTCAACTGAATTGCCTACTGAGCTATTCCTTATCACAGTACCTACAGCTCAGAGAATTTCAAGCATATCTCATCATTCCTTAGTACTTCCGTATCCCACTTCTTTGTGCATTGATTCTTCCTAAGTAGTCTCTTAAAGTTCAGCGTACTCTTCAACCCTACTAAATTGTGATCTGAGTCTGTATGTGCTCCTGGGTCTGCCTTACAATCCAGTATCTGATTTCAGAATCTCTGTCTGACCATGAAGTAAACTAACTGAAATCTTCCCCTATGCCCTGACCTTTTCCAAGTATACCTCCTTCTTTTGTGTTTCTTGAACAGAGTATTCACTATTGCCATCTGGAATTTTTTGCAGAACTCAATTAGTCGTTCTCCTCTCTCATTCCTTGCACCAAGCCCATGTTCTCCTGCAACCCTTTCTTGTACTCCTTCCCCCACACGCCCATTCCAGTCCCACATGACTACTGGTTTTTCATCTTCCTTTACATAATGAATTACCCATTCAGTATTCACATCTACTTTCTCTCTCTCTCTCTCTCTCTCTCTCTCTCTCTCTCTCTCTCTCTCCATCTTCGGGGTGACCCATTGGCATGTATGCCTGAACTATTGTCGTCAGAGTTGCTCTTACAGGCTATTTACACATGAAGTCATTCATCTGTGGGAGGAAAAGTGACTAAAGTTGAGGGACAATCAACTGCAAGCTGTGAAACCAATGGCCCCATCCATTTTGTTCCTCTGTCCAGTCATGAAGGCAATATAAAATGTCATTCACTTGTCTCTGTATAGTACTTAGTGCTCTTATATATGGCTCTTTATTTGGGCTGGATGATTAATTCTTTTGTTGTCCATGTGACTTGTGCATTATTTCACTGTGTCTTATTTTAATAAAGTGATTTTTATTATTCTGGTGAGAGGGTAGCTGTAAATTTATGTGTGATACTGCATTCTACTTTATCAGATGCCAGGACGGGTGTGATATGTGTTTCAAAATTTTGTGAATTGCTCTGGCCTAAACTTTAATTTGAAAGGTTTAGAGTGTTACAGAGTGTCTGGCTCATTCTTCGGAAGTGCAGTAATCAGCCAGGTTTGATTACTGCTGTACTATTTTTGCGTCTTTCATAGTATTGTTTCCCTCTGAATAAAACTTTTAGATTAAAGATTGGATTGTTGTGTGTGTGTGTGGGGGGGGGGGGGGGGCGCTATCTTTCCTACCAAATATGTCATCATCATCATCATCATTACAGATATGATATGTTGTTAAGAACCAAGTCAGGAAGGCTAGGGGTGATAAGATATTTGAAGTTTGTGTAGTTCCTCAATCAGCCTAATGGGGTGGAGCATTCAAATTCCAGTCCTCCCAAGATCCATCGCAATCTGAGAAGTCGTACCCAGGTCCTCTACATGGCAGTCAGACATGTTGAGAAGATGGACTGTGTCCTCAAATAATTACATGTTTAGTACTCAAATAATCACACATTAAAAAAGAGAGAGAGAGAGAGAGAGAGAGAGAGAGAGAGAGAGAGAGAGAGAGAGAGAGTGCTATTCTACAACTTCTTGATGTTTCCAGTTTTCCTGGAATCTATCAAAACAGATTTGGTGTGAGAAACTAACACAGGATAAACATCATCTCATTTCTTAGAGCCTTATCTTTAAGTTCATAATATTTGGATACAGATCTATTAAGTTTCTTCTTTTCTTGAAGACCATTGAATGATTCTCTAGCTACTAATTTTATTCATCTTTTATTAAAGCAACAGTATAGGGATTGAGTCATCACAAACTGTCTTTATTCAGTTTTCTCCTGTTCATAAATATCTAATGTAAAGAGCTTCACAGATTAGGTGCAGATGATGATGCAATGCCAACAAGCCATTGTTTCATCTCTCTTGGAGTGGTGACATTTTCTTGCCAGATCTGCAAAGAAAGATTGATTGGGGTAAGGATAGAGTAGAAGCATTTCAGGAGTGAGCATAGCATACTGCGCATGGGCTCAACATCAAATACATGACTTCAATAAAACACTGCTTGTTTACACTTTTTGCTTGGACCGAAACTTAAATATATATGATCTTTTTTACACATTTGTGTATTTTCAACTCCACTGGTGTTGTTATAAATGCAAAGCAAAGCAAGAACAGTTACATTTTACAGGAAAGTACCACAAAGGTCTATTTACGGTTATTGTAAAAGTGAGAGCTGCTTTATATATTTAAAAGAAGCAAGAGACAATGTTATGCAACATAGGGCAATATTCTGTGATTGTTATGACCATGTATTGGCAAGGCAATAATAGACAGATAAATTCAATAGTGGAAAGAATTTTTTGATAGAGAGGAGTTTAGAGATGTGAGGCTTATGGGATGAGTCTGACAAAATCAAGACAAATATTGTAAATTCATTTCTGAAGCTTTAGTGGAATTTTCCTTCAGATTATAGTTCTCACTAGTTAATTGACATCCACAAGATGCTAGTATATAAAATGCCATTATTTTGTTCACTGTGATTGATGAAATGATGTTGACCTTAAACAGACAGTACAGGAGAATTAAAACAATTTCTTCAAGGCACAGTTTTATTGCAACAAGTTTGTGCAGACCTTATTTCTATATGAGAGTGTGTGAAGGTGTACGAAATGTATTATTTATAGGTTTTTTCGGCTAATTTTCAGCAGCTGATATATAAAAAAACTCATGACACTAAACTGCATTAACTGGATTTTATTAATATTACCAGTTTTGGCCATAAAGCCATCATCAGCTACCTAACAACATAACATTACAGTTTGTAGAACAACATTAAGACAACACAAATTGGTGCCTAGAAGTGACATAATAATATGCTTACAAAAATCACTTAAAATATTTCATTTGTCATGAATATTGAAACACAAAGCGCTGAATATTTTAATGAACATGAAATACAGAATAAAAATCTCATTCATAGAATTTATAAGTGCAGCAATCGTCCTGTTCATATGAGATGACAACAACAAATACAAAGTGACTTGGCATCCCAGCCCAAAGATCTCATTATATTGAAGATATACCATATATCGATATGTACATTACTTAATTATAAAATGCGACAAACAATGTAAAGATAGCTAAATCTTATCTCCACCATCGTCATGTATCATAATAATTTATTTTTATACAATCATGCCATCCTAATACACAAAAAAAGCATACATCAAGGTCTCAGTTGACCTGGTCACTATATAAAGACAGAGAATGTAACATTGTATAAATTACAGTATTACAGTATTGTAGAAATTATAGCACAGCCTAAAACAAAAATGATTCCTAACATAAAAATGATCCAATAATAATCACTTACATAAAGTTAGTGACAAGATAAAGTGAGCTCTTGTAATTGTGTGGCTCATCCAAGTTATTACATATTCTATGTATAAGCCTTTCTGTAGAAGATCTATACAAGATTCATTATTCTATGAATGTACAGTAAAATTACAAATTTTCATCACAATTTTTCTCCCACATGTTCAATAATTATTCAAGCAATTTGATTTTTTTGCATGGGTTCTTAATAATCTTAACACATCGAGGTTGCTTTTGGCTGTGGAAGCGGAAAAATTGCTCCCCATGAGTAATTACGAGACTCATAATTAATTATCTTTAATGTATCCATCCACCTTCTCTTCTTTGTGTAACACTTGTTTTTCTCATATAAGCTCTTGAAATACGCGTGTTTCTCTTTTATCGAAAGATTTCTTTAATTTTGCTTTACACATCAAATGTTTCCCCAGTTATGTAAGTTTCTTGTGATTTTTATTTTTTTCCTATTCATTCCTGCTTTATCATTTTGCATTTTCTTTCACTCATTTTTATACTTGCTCCCTTTGTTGCATTTTTATATTTTCTCCATTCTTCAGTTATATTTGGTATCTCAAAGGATTTACACTGGACACTGACTTTTTGCCTAATTGTTCATCTGCTGCCCTCATTATATGTTAAGTCAGCTGTTACCATAGTGCTCCCTTTGAAACTCTTAATCTTGTTGTTCCAACTTTTCCAGATTCTACCTTTCTTTAATATCTCTTGTTGCAATAATGATGGCATATTTGGAAACATAAAATAAACAAACTAAACCATGGAAAGAAGTAGCTGAACAGATAAGCTTGCAAATGTCTCCTGAAATTTTTCAGGTAATGCTAAATATCGAGGAAAATTTTTGCCAGTGGAACATCAGATGCATACAATATTGTATGGTTAGCTTTAAATAAGTCAGCAACAAAAACAGCTTTTCAGTAAACACAAAAAATCAGCCTTACAACTCTGTTAGACAAACAAAGTAATAGTAGGATGAGCAGTGCAAGTGTGTGTGTCAACTCGCGTGGATAAGTGGTCAGCATGTCTGACTGCCATCTAGAGAACCTGGACTTAATTCCCAGCACTGCCAGGGGTTGTTCCTTGGTAGATGGGTGGACGGAAATAGGGTGGACTCCACTTTGTGGGATTAACTGAAGAACTGCTTGAATGAGAAGTAAACAGTTCCGAGGTCTAGTAGTGTGCTGATCCCACGTGCCTCCATACTGCATCCAAATAATGCCCTAAGCAGAGGATGAAACAATGGCTTGTCAGCATTGTATCATCATCTGCACCTAATCATGGAGTTACTTGGTTTTTGTAGTGTAGTACAGTGTGAGAGACGCTTTTGTTGTCAGCTTCCTGTTTGTAATGTTCATTTTTTCCTTCAGTTGAGAAACAGTATTAACTCCAAATGATCCCATGTTGGAGAGATTTATAACAATGTACTACATTTTCTTCTTTAGTTGACTGCTGTGTGGTTAGAATTATTTTCTTGTGCTTCCTTCCTATTTCCTATTTTTAAATCCTTTTAAGGTAAGCTGGTAATTCACAGGAGTTAACATTAGATCAAATAACTAATCAGATACTGAATTGAATTTGGGAGAAAAGAAAGTTTTTGCCACATATTGACTACAAAAAGGGATCGATTGACAGGACTCATCCCGAGGCAGGAAGGAAGTATGAAGGCAAAAACTGTAGTCAGAGACCTAGGCATGAATGCAGCAAGCAGAGTTAAATGAATACAGGTTGCAGTAGATACAGGGCGGCACACAAAATGTGTTACCAATTGTTTCTTTCAAATTTACGATGCACATTAGATATCCCGCTGGTATCTCTACAGCAGTACCAGCAGAGCTTGGAAAAACAAATGAGTTACAAAATGATGTGTAATTCATGATACTGCTGCTAGGAGACTAGTTAGCAGCAATGGCTGACAATGGAAGACTGATGACACAGCAATGATCAGCAGTTGTGTTACTTTTTCATGAAATGAAAAGCCTTGTTGTGACTCAGAGGCGTTTTCGACAACAGTTTAACACACGATGGGTCTCTTGCAAGAAGACCATCCATAGCTTGTACGATAAATTTGTACAGGAAGGAACAGTATTGGAAGCGAAGTGACCTCAGCCTAAGCCTGTTTGTTTGCCAGAGAATATTGAAGCGGTACGAGCTGCTGTACAGAAAAGTCCCAGGAAATCATGTAGAAAGGCAGCAGTGCAACTGGGAATATCCAGATGTTCGATTCAAAGCATTCTTAAAAGTGACCTCCATATGTACCCATACAAGATGACCTGTGCACAGCAGCTCACTGAAGAACACAAACAGCAGAGACTACTGTTTGCTCAGTGGGCGGAGGATAGGGAAAGAACTCTCAACAATGTTTGGTTTTCAGACGAAGGGCATTTTCATTTAGACGGTGTGGTTAACAAACAGAATGTACACTTTTGGGCCACTGAAAACCCACAAGTGCTTCATGAACAACAACATTATGCTCAAGGGATTACAGCGTGGGCAGCAATTTCCAGTCACAGACTTACTGGACCCTTTTTCTTTGAAGATACTGTGAACAGCGAGTGGTATTTGAGCATGCTTTGCAATAGCTTCATTCCACAGCTTCTTGCTACTACCTTGCCCATCAACACGCAGTGGTTCATGCAAGATGGAGCAACGCCACATACTGCAAACACTTTGTTGGAGTTTTTACACGAGCATTTTGACATACGGATCATTTTACTCAGGTTTCCAGGTCACTTCAATGACGGACAAAATTGGCCCCCCCAATAACCCAGACCTCAATCCATGTGACTTTTTTCTTTGGGGGTACCTAAAGGAAAATTTTTCCTGAAATGTCCACGTGATTTAATGGAGCTCAGAAGACTTATTCTTCAAGCTTCTAGTGAAATTACGGAAAACATGTGCCGTAGGGTAATCACTAACTTCATGCTTGAAGGAAGTTAGGAAATGAAATGGTGGACATATTGAGCATTTGCTGAGATAGAACAAATCTCAACAGACGGCTCTTCATTGTAGTATATGTTCCTTTCAGATTGTATTGACAATAAAGTTTATATTCAAAAACAAAATGTTGACAGATGTTGTGCACCGCCCTGTACATATAGATGAAGAGATCTGCACAGGGTAGATTAGTTGGGAGAGCTGCATCAAACCAGACTTTGGACTAGAGACGACAGCAGCAACAACCATTACTTCATGCACACACCAATTAGTGGGGTCTTTGCGATGCAAATAGATATCTTCATTCTTTCTTACTCTATGCTGTTAATTTTTTTCCAGGCATGCAGTAAACTTACTAGTCAGTCTTCCTGGGAGCTGCTATTCAGAACTATTGACACTTGCAGACAGACTGTGCCCACCTGAACTGGAATGTGAAGGATATAACATGGCAGTGGTGGAAATAATATTGGAACTGTTGGATGAAAAGCTGGAAGACCAGGTAGTTACCGATTCTCTATTACCAAATGTCATGTGTGTTTTGGAGTTAATCTGGGAACATAGATCAATTTTGACATCATTCTTGATTGTGTACAAGCATAACCACATATACAGTTCACTGATTTGAGTTTAACTACATAAGCTATTGCCCACAAATCCTATGTCAAACATTATTTCTTATTACTATTCTATGTTTGTGATTTATGTAACTAAAAAGGAATCTACGCTTTGTCCCTAGATCTGAGCCAAGAGTCACATTTAAATAGCAGAAATTAAGAGTTGGAAGATTCTTGCATGTTTATTCTCCTGAAGCTGCAGTTTAATAATGAATTCAGAGCTATAAATGTTATTTAAATTGCAAAACCTAAAATAATAAGTGAATAATAATACTAAGGACACTTCAACATTAGTTATTTATTTATTCAACCAGATCAGCTTAGGGCCTTCAGGCCTTCTCTTACCAGGGTTTCACAAATACAATATTTTTTTACATCATAGTTGCTTGAGAAATAACAATAATTTTAGTATGACAAATAGTAATAAAATAGTATTAATAGAATTAAAAATGATTTCACCTCTATTAATACTACTGCTGCCGCCACCAGTAATAATAATAATAACAGCAATAAAATAATAACAACAACAATAATAATAGTGGCAGATACAAAAAATATTTATTGGATAGATGAAAGAATCTTTTCATTAAATGATGGCATGAGAACACACAGATAAAGATATCAATATTTGCAAGCTGTTGGAGCCTTCTTCTGGCAGAACGGTTGAAGGGGGAGGAAGAAGGGTGAAGGAAAAGAACTGCCGAGACGCAGGAAATGGACAGAGTTTGAAAAAGGCACCCAGAGATTCCTTGTCATCTGATGTGCGAAAATCTCTGCACTTGTCTGCATGCAGCCAGGATAGCTATGCAAATGATGTTGAAATATGATCAAAGAGTGAAACATCACAGACACACAGGTGATAACAACCAGTTCCAGGTGACATGAGCGCTTCAGAGAAAGAGCTTTCAGGGTAACATTGCTGTGATTAAAAGTTGGAAGAATAAGTGGTTGTACAAGTTCTTTTTTTTCCTTCCTTTTTTTCCAGAACAAAAGGGAAGATCTTTTTAAATTTTTGTAGGGAATGCCATCTTGCTCATTGTGGCTGTGCTCAAGAGAGAAATTGACATTTGTCCCATTTAGTATTGAAGATGATAAGGTTCCCCAATATTTCGGGCTAACGAGTCTAGAATGACCAACAGAGCCGCTTGTGGTTTGAATGCGTTGAATTTTGACCCTGTATTCTGTGCCCATTTTGACAGTGCATACAGGTCAGTCATGAAACTGTCAACAGCCATATTCAAGTTTATTAGTTTTGCACTTAGATACAACTGGAGGTCATCAACATACATGTGGTAGTTGCAGGAGTACAAAACTGATGACGTAGCATTGCTGTACAGGGAAAGAGTATAGGACCAAACACTGAACCCTGGGAAATGCCTCATTCTGCTAGCTTCCGTTGAGACTTTATGATGCCTGGCACAATGTATTGCTGGCAAGAGGACAGGTACAAGCGAAACCGTTCCACTGTGTTGCTGAAAAATGTAGGGTGCTAATTTTGGCAAGTAAAATGTCGAAGTCAACAGTTTCAAAACCTTTGCTGATATCTAACATAAGAAGCACACAATAGTCACCTCTTGTCTGTCCAAGACAACCTTCAGGTTGTCTATTACCTTTATTACGGCACATGTTGCACTGCAATGATTACAGAAAGCTGATTAGTATTCATCCAGTAGATTGTTTTTAGTTAACTAGTTGGTTAACTGGTTCCGGACTGTGTATTCTAAGGCCTTGGATGTCGCCTAAAGATGTCACCTGAAGTACATAAATAGGTCAGTAACCAGAGTGCGCTATGACATCATCCTTTTTGAAGTAGTGGCTTAACTAGTTCCAGTTTCCAGGCCTTGGGGGAAAAATTTGTGGTTCAGGGGTGGTTGAAGATATTTGTTATAATGGGCAGTAGTGGGTCAGTAATAAGCTTCATCATTAGGACTATGGTGGCATTGTGTCCAGTAGATGCTGATCTGATACACATGTTGTGTTTGATAGTATTGCAAATAACAGATTTAGACAGAATTCTGCATGACTACTGTCATTTATCCACAGGAAGTAATCAATGAGCATCTGTTTTATTTTTTTACCTTAGTAATGAGCTCATAGCAATGTACACACACAGTTAAAAAACTGAGGTTTCCTTCATTTTCAAAATTCAGTGCTTCAGGTAAATTCTTCATAATTTGTTACATCATTAAGGAACTACAGCATTCTGGTAACTGGTTTCAGTCTACAAGACCATCTTCTGACCAGAGGCTCTAGATGATATGAAGAGATGGTTCAGTGAGCTGCGTAGTAGCGACTGGTACTTGTCATGAACTGAACAATTGGAAAAGTGACAAGCTCCAGCTGGCACTACACAGCAGTTCTGTGAACCGGCTCCTCCCTTCATATTGAGCCTCTGCTCTGAAGATGGTCTTACAGATTGAAACCGATAACCAGAATCAAAAGTAAATAATTTATTGTGATTTGGTCTGCTTTTAGTAAAAAAAGAGATGCATCCAGAAAGTAAGTTCCGATCATGTCCAGAGGTGGCATTAGTAGTCGGATAGGAATGTGCATGCACAGGAGTGGAGAGGATGTATGTGGAATACTGCAGTGCAGTTTGAGTCTTTTTGTAGCATTGGGTACCTCACAGTCCTGGGATAAAATGGTTGCTCTGATATTGTCTCCCATCAGCTGCAAGATTCCTGCAGTTATCCAATTTTTGCATGCTCAGAAGCAGTCTCCAGAAGGGATTCATTGCCAGTTGTGCCATGTGTATGGACACAACACTGTGAGCGACAGTACATTCAGACAATGGTGTAGGCAATTCGCTGAAGGACAAATTTTTCCCGAATCTAAGCCGCACCTAAAATTTGAGACTCGAAATTCAAGGGGAGAGAAAAGTTTTAGGCCTCACCTCCAAATCGAAACAAAGTTGGTCCATTGTAATATGAGACACAATTTAGGTCGAATGAATGACGATACAACTACAGTAGTTTGGTTCAAGTCGTAAATTTAGCAATTAAGCTTTACCATCTGTATTTGTGCGGGTACCCTTCCTTTTTCACGTGCTTCATCTGGTTTGAATTGATTGTTTATTTTTCTTTGATCTGATAAGTGCCGTTCTCTTTGTTATACGTGTTTAAGTCACTCTAAGCTGAAAATGCATTACTGTACTGTGTCATGCACTGTTTGTCACATTCTGATAATGAGTGTTTACAGCCTGTCACCGCTCGCGGCATGGTGTGCTTTTGTGCATGCTACCGCTGCTTACAATTAAAAAAAGAGAGAGAGGAATTGTCTCATTAGCAAAACAATGGCAAGAGACTGCTATTTGTTGTTACTTACACCGCTGCTTTCTTTGATAATGATCATCAAGAACCAAATAATGGACTGCGTATGATAGATGATGTTCTGAACAAGAGTTTAGCGAAAATTTTTCTCCGTTTGAAAATCTTTGCAGACATCTCTTTAGTACATTACATTCTGCACAGAAATTAGAGTCAACTTAGGTTCAAAAATCTAGTCAATTGCCGTGCTTCATTTCTGACTGTATCAATATTAGGCATAAGAATAATACGAAGATAAACTTGACATGATATGTATATTCTTCTACGTTCGCTGTTGTGTCATTCTACACTCCTGGAAATTGAAATAAGAACACCGTGAATTCATTGTCCCAGGAAGGGGAAACTTTATTGACACATTCCTGGGGTCAGATACATCACATGATCACACTGACAGAACCACAGGCACATAGACACAGGCAACAGAGCATGCACAATGTCGGCACTAGTACAGTGTATATCCACCTTTCGCAGCAATCCAGGCTGCTATTCTCCCATGGAGACGATCGTAGAGATGCTGGATGTAGTCCTGTGGAATGGCTTGCCATGCCATTTCCACCTGGCGCCTCAGTTGGACCAGCGTTCGTGCTGGATGTGCAGACCGCGTGAGACGACGCTCATCCAGTCCCAAACATGCTCAATGGGGGACAGATCCGGAGATCTTGCTGGCCAGGGTAGTTGACTTACACCTTCTAGAGCATGTTGGGTGGCACGGGATACATGCGGACGTGCATTGTCCTGTTGGAACAGCAAGTTCCGTTGCCGGTCTAGGAATGGTAGAACGATGGGTTCGACGACGGTTTGGATGTGCCGTACACTATTCAGTGTCCCCTCGACGATCACCAGAGGTGTACAGCCAGTGTAGGAGATCGCTCCCCACACCATGATGCCGGGTGTTGGCCTTGTGTGCCTTGGTCGTATGCAGTCCTGATTGTGGCGCTCACCTGCATGGCGCCAAACACGCATACGACCATCATTGGCACCAAGGCAGAAGCGACTCTCATCGCTGAAGACGACACGTCTCCATTCGTCCCTCCATTCACGCCTGTCGCGACACCACTGGAGGCGGGCTGCACGATGTTGGGGCGTGAGCGGAAGACGGCCTAACGGTGTGCGGGACCGTAGCCCAGCTTCATGGAGACAGTTGCGAAAGGTCCTCGCCGATACCCCAGGAGCAACAGTGTCCCTAATTTGCTGGGAAGTGGCGGTGTGGTCCCCTACGGCACTGCGTAGGATCCTACGGTCTTGGCGTGCATCCGTGCGTCGCTGCGGTCCGGTCCCAGGTCGACGGGCACGTGCACCTTCCGCCGACCACTGGCGACAACATCGATGTACTGTGGAGACCTCACGCACCACATGTTAAGCAATTCGGCAGTATGTCCACCCGGCCTCCCGCATGCCCACTATACGCCCTCGCTCAAAGTCCGTCAACTGCACATACGGTTCACGTCCACGCTGTCGCGGCATGCTACCAGTGTTAAAGACTGCGATGGAGCTCCGTATGCCACGGCAAACTGGCTGACACTGACAGCGGCGGTGCACAAATGCTGCGCAGCTAGCGCCATTCGACGGCCAACACCACGGTTCCTGGTGTGTCCACTGTGCCGTGCGTGTGATCATTGCTTGTACAGCCCTCTCGCAGTGTCCGGAGCAAGTATGGTGGGTCTGACACACCGGTGTCAATGTGTTCTTTTTTCCATTTCCAGGAAATTTCATAGTTTATTAGGCAGACTGGATTTAAATGAGACAGCAGCAAACACGAAAGAATACATGGCAAAATGTTTATATATGTTTATATTTGTATTATTCTTATGGTGAAGAGAATACTGTGTGTGATTCACAACTCATAATAGTTCCTATTAGCAACCATCTCTTCTCACAGATAGGAAAAAATTCAGAATGTAGAGTTGGCCATATTGACAAACATCCCAAAAAGTCTTGCCAGTCGAATTTTTGTAGTACACTGAAATGCTGCTACATTCACAGACGAACAATACGGAATTTGTATTTACTTCATTGGATAAAGTATGAAAATGCAGTGGTCGAAACTCGGGGCGGAGAAAAAAGCTCATCTTCCACCTTTCCTTTTAATTTATTTACTGACGCAGAGGTTTTGGTGCCAGTACTTATCTTTTGGCACCAGTACTTATCTTTGTGCCTGCAAAGCATGCCTGTGTAGCGCTACATATATTCGATGGCAGAAGTTAGTTGTGGCGGCACCTACCAACATTTTTCAGAACTTCCACTCATTTTGCACTCGATTCTAAGCCGCAGGCAGTTTTTTGGATTACAAAAACTGGAAAAAAAGTGCGGCTTAGATTCGAGTAAATACGGTATATTTTGTACTTAGTCATAATTTTGTTTTCTTTATCAATCGTTGAAACTTACTTTCTGGGTGCACCTTGTAATAAATTCTTAATGGTCTTGGTTCAGCCATTGTAAGTAATGTGTGAAGTTGTGATGGCAGGGGAAGAATAGAGCTATGACATTATAGGATTTAGAGCTAAGTGTGCAAAGGACAAATGAAGTAAATTTCAGAATGGTCTCAATGCTAGACATGGGAATGGGAAGACCGGTGAAATGGTACCTGTAAATGAGTGAAAAGTTTAGTAATTTGGTTATTTGCTAAAATGGACATGTCTTTTGCTACTTGAGAAGAAGGAAGGAATATTTAGAATTGCTGGCAGGATTAATTTTGAAGTAAAACTCTTTAAGAGAAAAGATAATACATGCTTATTTCTGATTGGTGGTTTTGTAGGTAATCAAGAAACATCCTGAGTCTCTGTGTCCGCTACTCACAGTCTTAGCCAAGGGAGCAAGATATCAGCGCCCAATTCGAAAGTTCCTAAGAGCAAGAATCTTACCTCCACTTGGTGAGCAAGTATTAACAAGACCAGAAGAGGGTGACACAATGCGGAATAAACTATGTCGTTTGCTGACAGCAGCAAATCCAGACACCAATATTTCACAGCTGGCTGCTGACCTTCTGTTCGTGCTATGCAAGGAGAATGGTATGCTATTTTTTTATGTTGTCTAAATAATTGTAAGAACTGTGGAGCATCTCTGTCAGTTTTCCTACTTCTGTCCTCTGCTCACTCAGAGAGAAGTGATATACATATGTTCTATTAGATTTGACCTCTAGAGAATAATGTAAAGAGCTTATAAGATATTTGGAGATTAATAATACTTTCTTTATAGAATTCTGTATACTGCAGATGCATTTGCTTTACTGGAAACTTTTGATTTCATGTCTTCCTTGCTTATGTATGATAAAATCTCAGTTAAAGTCTGATAAGCAACAGAACTAATAATAAAACTTCTAATTTTAAACAGAGACATGAAATAAAAGCTATTACAGTCCTCCTCCTACTCTTGTTCCTGTTCATGCTTCTTCACGCCCCATCCCCCCCCCCCCCCCCCTCTTTATCACATTTTTCTGTATGCTACCTTTACCATTTTTTCTGCTAACCTCTTTTCAGCTAACTTACCCACACATCTATGATTAGTGATCATGCCATTAAGGCTTCACACATAATTAAAAGCAGCATTTTATTGATTGTGGCCAGCTTAATTGAATGATGGTCGAGAAACAAAGACATTAAGCTGTCATAACTTAGTAACTGATGCAGTCAGCATTTACATTCTTCTGTAACAGAGGTCATCATATATGTGTTGCTATGATGTGGTACATGTGAATACTATGGCAGTACAACATACAAGAAACACAATATTTGGCATTTACATAGTGTACACATGTGTGGCTGGTGCTGTGATGAAATGGGGACTGGTGATCTTGGCACAGTATTGGCATCAACACTGACTAGATTTTTAGCCAAAACTAGTGATCAGTCCGATTAATTAAGATTTCGTGTGCAGCCTTGACTACATGGGCTTTCGACCCCTAACATAAATAAAAAATTTACAACAGATCGTGTGTCACCTGGTTGGCAATGTCAACAAACTTGATAACGTCCTTTTTTCTACTACCTTACGTCTTTCTTGCGAACTTACCTCTTTTACCCTCCTAACTTGCCCTATTTCCCTGCTAACTTGCCCTATTTCCCTGCTAACTTGCCCTATTTCCCTGCTAACTTGCCCTTTTTTCTGCTAACTTGCCCTTTTTTCTGCTAACTTGCCCTTTTTTCTGCTAACTTGCCCTGTTTCCCTGCTAACTTGCCCTGTTTCCCTGCTAACTTGCCCTGTTTCCCTGCTAACTTGCCCTATTTCCCTGCTAACTTGCCCTATTTCCCTGCTAACTTGCCCCTTTTTCTGCTAACTTGCCCCTTTTTCCACTGATTTGTCCTTTTTTCCACTAACTTGCCCTCTTTCCTGCTAATTACTCTTTTTCCAATTTGTTTGTTCTCTCACTGTCATGCTTTTTCCCTACTGTCTCACCTTTTTTGCTGCGCTAGCCAGGCTTTTTTCTGATAACTAGCTTTTTCCCATAGAAAAAACCCTCAAGCTCAACATTCAGCATTTTCATTTGTGTAATTTCCCTGACCCAATTGCTTTTATTGCAGCAGTTACTACAAAAATGCTTTTCATTTGCCTGTGTTTGATTTATAAAATGTAACTTGTAATGATAGGTTACATCTGTGAAAGAGCTCGTAATGATAGGCTACATATGTGAAAGAGCACAAGGAATACAAAACACAAAAAAGGGAGAAATGGACAAAATAAACTTTTTATCCATTTAATACATATCATTCCTCTGAGAAGCTGATATTGTAATATATGGAACAAATGTTCAACAGTTTATGGAAGCTTCAGGACACAATTAAGTGGTGATAGTTGAAGAAATTGTTGGAAGTAAAGGGATAACTAGAAAGACTGTCACAGTAACCTGAAAAATTAATAGGTCCAGTAAACCACAGTAAATAATCTGAATGGCTAACAGAAGGTGCAGAGCAAAAAGGGGTTTCTCTATCTTACTCCTCCTCTCTACTATTGACCATTTTTCTCCATCTTCCTAAATTTATTTTGGTCTTCACTTCAATTTTTCCCACTTTTATTTTCTCTTAGTTCATTTGCAAGTCAAATTTCTTCCTGCTGCCTAACAAACACACCAATCATACTGGCCCTGCCTCTATAGGGCTCTGTACACAATCAAACTTGTCTGTCAAATTCACTCTTTTCTAATAAGTCCTTACACATACTAACAAAGTTTCTCAATTTAACCTTACTTTTGAAGCAAAGTATTGTGACACTAGTGGGAATGGCTACCACTGCAGGCAAAGCATTTCTTGCATTGGCTTTAGCACTTTGTATGAATATGAAAAAGCATTTGAGGTGCTGCTCAAGGAACTGTTTGAAATTGAGAGAGAAATATACTTATGAAAATCTGCTACAGAGAATAATATACTAAGAACCTCAAGACTACATCAATTTTCCCGAAAGCACAGTTAAATTTTTAATAACTGAGTTACTTCACCCTCACACTGAAAATGTAGGCACAAGTATGCAAAAACTTAATCTCTCTTAGTTGTTCCTCTCATGGCAGTTCATTAAAATACCAAAACATGGGAACATTAACATTATAACTGGAGGAACCAGAGAGCTACGATTGAGAGGGGCGATATGTATTAATCACGGCTGAAAGCAAGGGGAAATTACAGCAGTAATTTTTCCCGAGGGCATGCAGCTTTACTGTACGGTTAAATGATGATGGCATCCTCTTGGGTAAAATATTCCGGAGGTAAAATAGTCCCCCATTCGGGTCTCCGGGAGGGGACTACTCAGGAGCATGTCGTTATCAGGAGAAAGAAAACTGCCGTTCTACGGATCGGAGCGTGGAATGTCAGATCCCTTAATTGGGCAGGTAGGTTAGAAAATTTAAAAAGGGAAATGGATAGGTTAAAGTTAGATATAGTGGGAATTAGTGAAGTTCGGTGGCAGGAGGAACAAGACTTTTGGTCAGGCGAATACAGGGTTATAAATACAAAATCAAATAGGGGTCATGCAGGAGTAGGTTTAATAATGAATAAAACAAATAGGAGTGCGGGTTAGCTACTACAAACAGCATAGTGAATGTATTATTGTGGCCAAGATAGACATGAAGCCCACACCTACCACAGTAGTACAAGTTTATATGCCAACTAGCTCTGCAGATGACGAAGAAATTGAAGAAATGTATGATGAAATAAAAGAAATTATTCAGGTAGTGAAGGGAGACGAAAATTTAATACTCATGGATGACTGGAATTTGGTGGTACGAAAAGGGAGACAAGGAAACATAGTAGGTGAATATGGATTGGGGGTAAGAAAAGAAAGAGGAAGCCGCCTGGTAGAATTTTGCACAGAGCACAACTTAATTATAGCTAACACTTGGTTCAAGAATCATAAAAGAAGCTGGTATACATGGAAGAATCCTGGAGATACTGACAGGTTTCAGAGAGATTATATAATGGTAAGACAGAGATGTAGGAACCAGGTTTTAAATTGTAAGACATTTCCAGGGGCAGATGTGGACTCTGACCACAATCTGTTGGTTATGAACTGTAGATTACAACTGAAGAAACTGCAAAAAGGTGGGAATGTAAGGAGATGGGACCTGGATAAACTGAAAGAACCATAGGTTGTACAGAGTTTCAAGGAGAGCATAAGGGAACAATTGACAGGAATGGGGGAAAGAAATACAGTAGAAGAAGAATGGGAAGCTTTGAGGGATGAAGTAGTGAAGGCACCAGAGGATAAAGTAGGTAAAAAGAAGGGCTGCTAGAAATCCTTGGGTAACAAAAGAAATATTGACCTTAATTAATGAAAGAAGAAAATATAAAAATGCAGTAAATGAAGAAGGCAAAAAGGAATACAAACGTCTCAAAAATGAGACGACAGGAAGTGCAAAATGACTAAGCAAAGATGGCTAGAGGACAAATGTAAGGATGTAGAGGCTTATCTCACTAGGGGTAAGATAGATGCTGCCTACAGGAAAATTAGAGAGACCTTTGGAGATAAGAGAACCACTTGTATGAACATCAAGAGCTCAGATGGAAACCCAGTTCTAAGCAAAGAAGGGAAAGCAGAAAGGTGGAAGGAGTATATAGAGAGTCTATACAAGGGTGATGTAATTGAGGACAGTATTATGGAGCTGGAAGAGAATGTAGATGAAGATGAAATGGGAGATAAGATACTGCGTGAAGTGTTTGACAGAGCACTGAAAGACCAGAGTCGAACCAAGGCCCCGGGAGTAGACAATACACAAAACTCTACCATCTGGTGAGCAAGATGTATGAGACAGGCGAAATATCCTCTGACTTCAAGAAGAATATAATAATTTCAATCCCAAAGAAAGCAGGTGTTGACAGATGTGAAAATTACCGAACTATCAGTTTAATAAGTCACGGCTGCAAAATACTAACGCGAATTCTTTACAGACGAATGGAAAAACTAGTAGAAACCGACCTCGGGGAAGATCAGTTTGGATTCCGTAGAAATATTGGAACACGTGACTCTACGACTTATCTTAGAAGAAAGATTAAGGAAAGGCAAACCTACGTTTCTAGCATTTGTAGACTTAGAGAAAGCTTTTGACTATGTTGACTGGTATACTCTCTTTCAAATTCTGAAGGTTGCAGGGGTAAAATACAGGGAGTGAAAGACTATTTACAATTTGTACAGAAACCAAACCAGATGGCAGTTATAAGGGTCGAGGTACACGAAAGGGAAGCAGTGGTTGGGAAGGGAGTGAGACAAGGTTGTAGCCTCTCCCCGATTTTGTTCAATCTGTATATTGATAAAGCAGTAAAGGAAAGAAAAGAAAAATTTGGAGTAGGAATTAAAACCCATGGAGAAGAAATAAAAACTTTGAGGTTTGCCGATGACATTGTAATTCTGTCAGAGACGGCAAAGGACTTGGAAGAGCAGTTGAACGGAATGGACAGTGTCTTGAAAGGAGGATATAAGATGAACATCAACAAAAGCAAAACGAGGATAATGGAATGTAGTCGAATTAAGTCGGGTGATGCTGAGGGAATTAGGTTAGGTAATGAGATACTTAAAGAAGTAAAGGAGTTTTGCTATTTGGGGAGCAAAATAACTGATGATGGTCAAAGTAGAGAGGATATAAAATGTAGACTGGCCATGGCAAGGAAAGCGTTTCTGAAGAAGAGAAATTTGTTAACATCGAGTACAGATTTAAGTGTCAGGAAGTCGTTTCTGAAAGTATTTGTATGGAATGTAGCCATGTATGGAAGTGAAACATGGACGATAAATAGTCTGGACAAGAAGAGAATTGCAGCTTTCAAAATGTGGTGCTACAGAATGCTGAAGTTTAGTTGGGTAGAGCACATAACTAATGAGGAGGTATTGAATAGGATTGGGGAGAAGAGAAGTTTGTGGCACATGTTCTGAGGCATCAAAGGATCACCAGTTTAGTATTGGAGCACAGCATGGGGGGTAAAAATCTTAGAGGGAGACCAAGAGATGAAAAAACTAAGCAGATTCAGAAGGATGTAGGTTGTGGTAGTTACTGGGAGATGAAGAAGCTTGCACAGGATAGAGTAGCATGGAGAGCTGCATCGAACCAGTCTCAGGACTGAAGACCACAACAACATGTATTAATCTCGACACAAGTTGCTTGCGTGCATTCATTCACCCTAAAGATTGCATATTGTGTATGAAAAATATTCACAACAGATGGAATTTTTTATTATACTGTAAGAGTAAAAGTAATTTTTGTGAAGTTTTTGTTTTTAATCTGATTTTCAGGTCCATAATTTATTATAATCAGATGCTCATATGGATTAAAATTATTCTTGCATTTTAGTTGGCCGAATGGTAAAATATACTGGCTATGGTAATGCTGCTGGACTTCTAGCAAATAGAGGTCTGATGCTTGGTGGAGATGGAAAGAAACCTGATGGATATTCATCAGACAGTGAAGACAGTGATACAGAAGAGTACCAGAAATACCGAGACAGGTACTGTGAATTTCTTTACTATTTACAGGATGTATAATAAACCTCCTTGCATTTCCCCACATTAGCTGCTTTCTTTGTTCTCTGCCTCGAAGTTTCATCCGTTTACATGCATACATCAGATCTTTTTATATCATTCTCCCAGACACTTATTGAGGAAATTAAAATGTTGGTGTAAAATAGTCGCATGTCAATAAGTTCTGAGAATGTTAAATTACGAGGGTAATTCCAAAAGTAAGGTCTCCTATTTTTTTTATAAGTACATAGACCTGTTTATTTCTACAGTGGCTTACATCAGTTTACAGCCTGAACATTTAGCTAATTTTCAACATAATCACCATTTCTGTCGATGCGTTTTTGTAGACGCTGTGGCAGTTTTTGTATGCCCATGTCATACCAGCTCGCCACCATGCTGTTCCGAAAGTTATGAACCTCTTCTTTCACCTTGTCCTCGGAGCCATATCGCTGGGACCACAATTAACGCTGACAGGTACTGTGAGACTCTGAAAAAACTCAAACGGGAATTCAGAACTGGAGAAGAGGAATGTTGATCAAGGGCGTACACATTCTCCATGACAACACTCACCCACACATCACTCGGCAAACCATTGCTCTCCAGTTTCAGTTTCAGTGAAACATAACCACCCACCCATCCTGTAGCATTGACTTGGCACCCAGTGACCATCACCTGTTCCCTAGGTTAAAAGAACATTTGGCCTGAAAGCGATTCAGCTCCTACATTGAGGTGAAAGAAGAGGTTCATAACTTTCGGAACAGCATGGCAGGGAACTGGTATGACATGGGCATACAAACACTGTAGTCTACGTGACCCGTGTTTACATCTAGGGTTTTTTCTGTTTCCTCTTCATTTACTGCTCTCACGTCAAATGAAAACAAGACGGATTTCTGTGGCTGGGAGATATCAAGTGAATTAAAATACATTCACATAATTAGGAAGGCTAAAATATGTTACTAGTTTCAGATTTTATTTTATTTTCACCTTTCAAGCATTAATCGCCTTGGAGAACAATTTTTGTCTGTTTGCTAAAGAAATTTGGCTTTTATTAAGCTTTCCTGCTGAGACAGTAAACTTATTTGAAACGAAGTGTTTAATTCCACACTATTGGCTAGCTTCTACTGTTTGCTACATTTCAAGTGCACGTATGGCACTAAGACATAATAAAGAACCAAACATGAGATTATACAGTACTGGTACTCCAAGAAAATTTACGTCTCGTACACCATACCGAAAATCATTTTAGTATGGTTCATGAAATTCCGACGCTCTTGGAGCATCCTCTGATATCTTGTTTCTTTTATGACATTATGTAAGTAAGATCTTTGAATGTTTCACACGTATGAACATACGGGCATCCTACATCACCGTAGCTGCACAAGCACGGTGACGCCTCTTTGTCTGGCACTCTCTGGCAACTGCTGAAGTGCACCTATTTCTAACAGGTCGTGGAAAAATATTGCGAATTGTGTTTCAAAAAGTGTTATTTTCAAAGTAAATTTCCTTTTATTCAAGATGAACTGTGTGTGAGAATGTACGATGAATTTCTTAAATCACAAGGCGTTTGCCTCATTTAAGAATCACCTCTTTGATAAAGAGCCATCTAGAAACATTTTCAGCAGATTTATATCGGTATTAAAAATTTTACTGGCATATTTGTGCGATGTATCTTAAAGGGTAACATGTCCTAAACAGATCAACATTATAGGTGAAAGCATAGCTTCTCTTGTAGCTTATTAATCTTAGAGACAAATATTATATGCGGGAGCTTTGCTTTTTTTGTGGCAACACTCTGTATAGTAACTTAAACCATTAACTTTTCCTGTCGGTGGAATTCAAATCTATACTTTCAAACACAAAAATATGTAGCATACATGTTGCTGCATATCAAAGATCTTGCCAAAACGTGCTTTTCCCCCCTGAGTTTCATTTTCTAAAGTGCCGAGAAATTTTACGCTGCTGTATAAAACATATACATTCAAAGGATTGATACGTTTTACTGTTCCGACGGAAAGTATACTGTCACTTAATACAGAAAAAGTGTATTTTCACCCAGGAGAAAATGTATTTTTAACCGGGAGATCTGGGAAAAATCTGGGAATTTCTTTTTCCTTGTCTGCGTATACACCCTGTACAAGTTTATATGCCAACCAGCTACGCAGATGACGAAGAGACTGAAGAAATGTATGATGAGATAAAAGAAATCATTCAGATAGTGAGGGGAGATGTCAGTTTAAAAGTCATGGTGGACTGGAATCGAGTAGTAGGAAAAGGAAGAGAAGTAGTTGGTGAATATGGAATGGGGGTAAGGAATGAAAGAGGAAGCCACCTGGTAGAATTTTGCACAGAGCATAACTTAATCGTAGCTAACACTTGGTTTAAGAATCGTGAAAGAGGCTGTGTACATGGAAGAGGCCTGGATATATATATATATATATATATATATTAAAAACAAAGATTCCAAGACTTACCAAGCGGGAAAGCGCCGGTAGACGCGCCGGTAGACAGGCACAATAAAATAACACACAAACACACACACAAAATTTCTAGCTTTCGCAACCAATGGTTGCTTCTTCAGGAAAGAGGGAAGGAGAGGGAAAGACGAAATGATGTGGGTTTTAAGGGAGAGGGTAAGGAGTCATTCCAATCCCGGGAGCGGAAAGACTTACCTTAGGGGCAAAAAACGGATAGGTATATACTCGCGCGTGCGCGCGCGCACACACACACACACACACACACACACACACACACACACACACACACACACACACACACACATCCATCCATACATATACAGACACAAGCAGACATATTTAAAGGCAAAGAGTTTGTGCAGTGATGACAGTCGAGGCGGAAGTGCAGAAGCAAAGATGATGTTGAATGACAGGTGAGGTATGAGTGGCGGCAACTTGAAATTAGCGGAGATTGAGGCGTGGTGGATAACTAGAAGAGAGCATATATTGAAGGGCAAGTTCCCATCTCCGGAGTTCGGATAGGTTGGTGTTGGTGGGAAGCATCCAGATAACCCGAACGGTGTAACATTGTGCCAAGATGTGCTGCTTCGTGCAACAAGACATGTTTAGCCACAGGGTGATCCTCATTACCAACAAACACTGTGTGCCTTTGTCCATTAATGCGAATGGACAGTTGGTTGCTGGTCATTCCCACATAGAAAGCGTCACAGTGTAGGAAGGTCAGTTGGTAAATCACGTGGGTGCTTTCACACGTGGCTCTGCCTTTGATCGTGTACACCTTCCGGGTTACAGGACTGGAGTAGGTGGTGGTGGGAGAGTGCATGGGACAGGTTTTACACCGGGGACGGCTACAAGGGTAGGAGCCAGAGGGTAGGGAAGGTGGTTCGGGGATTTCATAGGGATGAACCAAGAGGTTACGAAGGTTAGGTGGACGGTGGAAAGACACTCTTGGTGGAGTGGGGAGGATTTCATGAAGGATGGATCTCATTTCGGGGCAGGATTTGAGGAAGTCGTATCCCTGCTGGAGAGCCACATTCAGAGTCTGATCCAGTCCCGGGAAGTATTCTGTCACAAGTGGGGCACTTTTGGGGTTCTTCTGTGAGAGGTTCTGGGTTTGAGGGGATGAGGAAGTGGCTCTGGTTATTTGCTTCTGTACCAGGTCAGGAGGGTAGTTGTGGGATGCGAAAGCTGTTTTCAGGTTGTTGGTGTAATGATTCAGGGATTCAGGACTGAAGCAGATTCGTTTGTCACGAAGGCCTAGGCTGTAGGGAAGGGACCGTTTGATAAGGAATGGGTGGCAGCTGTCATAATGGAGGTACTGTTGCTTGTTGGTGGGTTTGATGTGGACGGATGTGTGAAGCTGGCCACGTGTGAAAGCACCCACGTGATTTACCAACTGACCTGCCTACACTGTGACGCTTTCTATGTGGGAATGACCAACAACAAACTGTCCATTCGCATGAATGGACACAGGCAGACAGTGTTTGTTGGTAATGAGGATCACCCTGTGGCTAAACATGCCTTGGTGCACGGCCAGCACATCTTGGCACAGTGTTACACCGTCCGGGTTATCTGGATACTTCCCACCAACACCAACCTATCCGAACTCCGGAGATGGGAACTTGCCCATCAATATATCCTCTCTTCTTGTTATCCACCAGGCCTCAATCTCCGCTAATTTCAAGTTGCCGCCCCTCATACCTCACCTGTCATTCAACATCATCTTTGCCTCTGCACTTCCGCCTCGACTGACATCTCTGCCCAAACTCTTTGCCTTTAAATATGTCTGCTTGTGTCTGTATATGTATGGATGGATGTGTGTGTGTGTGTGTGTGTGTGTGTGTGTGTGTGTGTGTGTGTGTGTGTGTGTGTGTGTGTGTGTGGGCGCGCGAGAGAGAGTATATACCTATCCTTTTTTCCCCTCCCGGGATTCGAATGACTCCTTACCCTCTCCCTTAAAACCCACATCCTTTCGTCTTTCCCTCTCCTTCCCTCTTTCCTGAAGAAGCAACTGCTGGTAGTGAAAGCTAGAAATTTTGTGTGTGTGTTTGTGTGTTATTTTATTGTGCCTGTCTACCGGCGCCTTCCTGCTTGGTAAGTCTTGGATTCTTTGTTTTTAATATATTTTTCCCAAGTGGAAGTTTCTTTCTATTTTATTTACATCACTAGGATGTAAGATAGATACTGCCTACAGGAAAATTAGAGAGACCTTTGGAGAAAAGAGAATCACTTGTATGAATATAAAGAGCTCAGCTGGGAACCCAGTTCTAAGCAAAGAAGGGGAAGCAGAAATGTGGAAGGAGTGTACAGAGGGCCTATACAAGGGAGATGTAGTGGAGGGCAATATTATGGAAATAGAAGAGGATATAGATGAAGATGAAATGGAAGATACGATACTGTGTGAAGAATTTGACAGAGCACTGAAAGGCCTGAGTCGAAACAAGGCCCCGGGAGTAGACAACATTCCACTTGAACTACTGATAGCCTTGGGAGAATCAGCCATCACAAAACTCTACCATCTGGTGAGCGAGATGTATGAGACAGGCGAAATACCCTCAAACTTCAAGAGAAATATAATAATTACAATCCCAAAGAAGGCAGGTGTTGAGAGGTGTGAAAATTATCGAACTATCAGTTTAATAAGTCACAGCTGCAAAATACTAACACGAATTCTTTACAGGTGAATGGAAAACCTGGTAGAAACCAACCTCTGGGAAGATCGGCTTGGATTCTGTAGAAATGTTGGAATACATGAGGCAAAACTGACGCTATGACTCACTTAGAAGAAAGATTAAGGAAAGTCAAACCTACGTTTCTAGCATTTGTAGACTTAGAGAAAGCTTTTGACAATGTTGACTAGAATACTCTCTTTCAAATTCTGAAGGTGGCAGGGGTCAAATACAGGGAACAAAAGGCTATTTACCATTTGTACAGAAATCAGATGGCAGTCATAAAGGGTCAAGGGGCATGAAAGGGAAGCTGTGGTTGGGAAGGGAGTGAGACAGGGCTGTATCCTATCCCCAATGTTATTCATTCTGTGTATTGAGCAAGTAGTAAATGAAACAGAAGAAACATTTGGAGGAGGAATTAAAATCCATTGAGAAGAATTAAAAACTTTAATCTTTGCTGATGACATTGTAATTCTGTCTGAGAAAGCAAAGGACCTGGAAGAGCAGTTGAACGGAATGCATAGTGTCTTGACAGGAGGATATAAGACGAACATCAACAAAAGCAAAACGAGGATAATGGAATGTAGCCGAATTAAGTCGGGTGATGATGAGGGAATTAGATTAGGAAATGAGACACTTAAAGTAGTAGATGAGTTTTGCTATTTGGGGAGCAAATTAGCTGATGATGGTCAAAGTAGAGAGGATATAAGATGTAGGCTGGCTATGGCAAGGAAAGCGTTTCTGAAGAAGAGAAATTTTTTAACATCGAGTATAGATTTAAGTGACGGGAAGTCTTTTCTGAAGCTATTTATATGGAAAGTAGCCATGTATGGAAGTGAAACATGGACAGTAAATAGTTTATACAAGAAGAGAATAGAGGCTTTCAAAATGTGGTGCTAAAGAAGAATGCTGATGAGTAGATGGATAGGTCATGAGGAGGTACTGAATTGAATTGGGAAGAAGAGGAATTTGTGGCACAGCTTGACTAGAATAAGGGATTGGTTGGTAGGACATGTTCTGAGGCATCAAGGGATCACCAGTTTAGTATTGGAGTACAGCATGGAAGGTAAAAAATTGTAGAGGGAGATCAAGAGATGAATACACCAAGCAGATTCAGAAGGATGTAGGTTGCAGTAGGTACTTGGAGATGAAGAAGCTTGCACAGGATAGGGTAGCATGGAGAGCTGCATCAAACCAGTCTCTGCACTGAAGACCACAACAACAATAACAACAACCATACTTTCCAGGTTTTTCCTTCATGAAGACTGTGTAGAGGCATCTGTCACAGAACAATGACAATATTTCATTAGTAACAGTGTGCATTCCAGCAGAATAATATCTTGGCAGTAATTCATTCATTTTATCAAATACTTCTTGTATTGCAGCAAACTTGTCATGTTCCATGCACTCATTTTGCATCTCTCTGTCATCAAATCTTACTATTTTAATAAGTTGATGGAATCTAGTTCTACTCATAGCTGCAGTATAAACAAATCTTCCTCAAGTGTTGGGCCATAAATCATGAATAGGTGACTCACTATTCCCCTCCTTCACAATAACAATATGTAACCCTATATACACTATGAATTCAAGTCTGTCTGTTTTGGGTAAATTCTGTCACAAAGCTTCTGCATTGGTATGCTTTATTATGATGTTAACAATTTCTGTAGAAATAATCATTTCAAGTGATTCTCTTATAGTTTATACTTTACCTTCACTTCTTATGCCGTCTTGCTCTTTTACTATGTTTTGTGCTGCCTGCCTTGTTTTATGAAAATGTTTGAACGTAAGAACTTTTCCAGTGGTTGTAAAATACTTCTCACTGACCTTGCCAGTGGCGTCATCATCCGCTTCAGGTGAAATAATATAAAACAATAAACATTTTTATCATAATTTTAAAAGCTGAAATTTCGATCTAAAGTACAATATTTACAAAAGTACCCTCCCCCTTCCCCATCCCCCTTTGATACTCGTAAGGGTTAAGGAGTAAATATATTGGGAAGTGAGTGACAAATTCCATACTCCTTAAAAGACTTCAGTAAGATGTATGATTATCTAATTCTTACTGCTCACATGTGCTGAACAAATACTGTATTTAGTACAGGTGAACTACCCCAGACATTTATTCCACAAGACAACAGGAAGTGAAAATAAACCCCAAATACTGTAAAACTTTAGTCTTTACATCAACAGAATTGAGAGAAGTTTCTGAGGGCAAACATACAGAACTGAGCTTCTTGATTAGTTCATCTACATGTTGACTCCATTTTAACTTGTTATCCAACTGGACTCCAAGGAATTTTGCATGGGATGTTTCAGCTAGTGTAAAACCATTAATGTCTCTTCTGGTGCTAACAGGTCATCATTGCTTCCTCGAAACTGCATAATATGACTCTTTATGAGAGTGATGCTTAAACTGTTTGCTGTGAGCCACTTGTAAATCTGTTCAATTATCATAAGTGCTGTGTCCACTAAGGTTGAGTTTCAGCCCTTGATTAGTATGCTTGTGTTTGTTATCAACCAACACTGCAGTTTTTGAACTGCTCGTTAAAGTCATTGGAAGATCATTTACTTAGGTGAGGAATAAGATTGGGCCCAGTACTGATCCTTCTGGCACCCAACACTTTATGTTCCCCCATTCTAAGGTTTCATGTCTGTGATACTGTGTGTCAAGAACATCATCTGCTTTCTGTTATGAAGAGAAGACTTCATCCATGCAAGAGTGACACTGTTAATGCCATAACATATTACTTCGCCAAGTACAGTTTTGTGATTCAAATAATCAAAGGCCTTGGAGAGGTAACAGAATATACCAATAGCATAAATTTTCTTGTTTACCTCTGATAGCAGTTCATTTGTGAAGTCTCTTATTGATTTTTCTGTGGAGAAGCCAATATAAAAGGCAGATAAATGCTTCCACACCAACCAGCCCTTCTGTAATTTGGATGTGTAATGTTATGATTTTTCTCCAGTCACAAACCTTTCCAGAAGTCATAGTCACATAGCACATTTGAGTGCCCGAGAACTGCCTTCATCCTCTGGTCCCTGTAGTCATTCACTGGTACTGAGATACCCAGCAGAAGATGACTTCTACAAAGTGGAGTTCCTTATGCAGAGGCTTGTACACTGTCTCATATGAAATGTTGAACTGCTCAGCTCAGTTCCATAGACAAATCTTACTGCCACATACAATCACCTGCTCAATTTCTTGTCACAGTTACTGGCACCAATGTGGCTCATCAGCAGTGCAGATTTAACATACAGCAAAAGATGTGCACCACCTAGAATCCTAGACAGTGTCTCCTTCGCACTCCCGCAACATTTCAGTGTGAATACCACTTTATTTTAATACTTTCACCCACAACAAATGCATCACAGCATGTTGCTCCATACTTGTGAATGACTATACCATATGTGGCAATGTTGCTCATTACCTGATGTTGACATTACCAGGTCAAGGGCAGCTCCATTTTACAGCATCACATGTGGTATTGCGAGTACTTGTCTCTCAATTTCCGGTTCCCTAAATGCTGCATTCAACAGTGCCAAATGTGGAAGAGGTGACAATACAGACTATATTTTGATTAGGGAGGTAGTAACTGCCTAGTCAAACAAATTGGTAGGAAAAGGGATGCCCAAAAACTGACATTCTCCTATCTCTCATGAAATCAGAACAATTGCTGAACCCAACTACTTCCTATTTAAACCTCATTTCAGCTTTACCAGGCAATGGTGGCAACTTTACCAAAGAGTTAAATTGCTAGTTACCCCATTAGAAGCATATCTCACCAACTATCAAACTATGGAAAATTTAGGCACTTAATGAAGTTCATATCACTCTCGCATGAACTTTATGGTTGTTGTACTTAAAATATTACTGGGCTATCTGAAAAAGCAGCAGGCCCCTGTTAAAGGTTTAATGTGGGTGCTGATTGACACAAGGATGGAAAAGTGTCTGAAACTAATCTGTAACATACAAACAAAACAAAACAGTAAAGGACTGCAGAATAACAGTGTTTGAGTCATGCATATTTTTCACATCATCTTTCCTCCTTGTTATTTTCACAATCTAACAATTTATTTTGCCTTCTTATTTATCTACCTTCTAATGTTTTGACAACTAAGAGTGTGTGAAGTGCATGTGCAAACTTCTCACTTCTCTTATATGAGTCGACTTACTTGGTGTACACAGCCGATCCTCTTCTCTGGATAGCCGGCTTCTGGAATCTCTATAAACTTCTTCTCCGAAGAACGATGCTAGTTACAGGAACCTTAAAGATGCCAGTGTATAAAACATTAACCATTCAAAGAATTGGTAAGTTTTATAGTTCCGAGGAAAAATCTATGGAAAACCTACTGTCACTTAGCACAAAAAATGTGTATTTTTGGCCGGGGAAAAAGTATATATTTTAAATTGGATATCTGGGAAAAACCCAGGATTTTTTATTTTTTCCTTGGCCGCGTATACATCCTGTGAGAGAACTTCCTCTTTCCATTCTGGTAGGTACACTACTTTATAAAACATTCCTATCTTTTAGGCCACAGGTCGTCCTATCTCCACGTAGGAATGCCTGTCCTTTAAATTTAGTAAATGCTGGGTGCGTCCCCCTTATCCTTTCTGAGTAGGCCTCACATTTCATTACCCTAGTATACGTTTCTATATATACTATAAGTATTTTCTGGTAAAACTACAAATCTACTCTACACTTCGCCTTCACTTCTTAATGTAGCAATTAATCCATAGAGTCCTCCTCTACTTCTCAACTTCTATACTCTTAGTAGATACTATGTCTAACTATAGTTAAAGTCCTACTATTCATCAATGTTCAGAGTACAATCAATTCACATTCGTTTTCTGTGTTCACGCCTCCTTCTTATGTATACTTGATGTAAAATCATCCTAGTTTTTATATACTTATTTATGCATGTATGTTTTTGCCTCCCCCCCCCCCCCCTCCCCCCCATGTACACACATTCATTCCCCTACAACACCTGGCGATTCTCACATTGCATCAGGTTTCTAATCTGTAATTTCAATGTTTTTGTATAAGAGTATTCTTGTGCGTGTGCGGATGTGTGTTCGTGTAGTCTGATTCTTCAGCCTTCTTATCTAAAGGTAAGATGTAGGTTATTAGAAACCACAGAAACAAGGAAGGACTTCAGCAATAGAAGTTTGTGGGTATGGAAAAATGAAAAAAATAGATATGGTTGCTAAGATCTAAGAAGAGAAAGAAGAAAGCCCCAAAGACAGGAAATCCTTACCACCCTCCTTCCCCAGGATCCCTACCCCTCAGGTACTTGATTGAGATGCCGGAGGTGGTTTGGTGTTAAATCGTCTCCTACAGTATGGATATTCCCACCTTCTCCCTTGAGGTCCCCGAAGGAAATCTTAGCAACCCTATGGAAACGGCAAATGGTAAAGAATCAGGCACACTTGGTTGTGAGGCTTGTCTTAAAGGTGTGATGTGTGTTTTTTGTGAGCCATGGTTTATTTGCTCTTGTAAACCATGTTTTTATTTACAACCCCCACCCCTTTCAAACTAAATACAAACCCTGCCATTTATATCACATCTCACAAAAGGTATAAAATATTCTATACAAAATGGAAAAATCTGTATACTATGGTATATTAGTTGTTCAATTAGTTGCATAATATTGTATTTTCTACAAACATAATATTCCATTCAGTTCACTTTATCTGAGTATCATTTTTTACCTGCAATTATCTAGGATTGTTTTTTATTTGACTGTCATATCCGGTTTTCTAAGATATAAGATTACAGGATAGTTTAAGATTTTAGAAATAGATGACAGAATAGTTAAAGATTTTAAAGGCATTTGGTGCAGGAAAGTTGTTTCGGAAGAAACACTGAAAACAACTCGGGATCTGACGGTCGTCACTCCACCCATTAACTCAGAATTTTAACATCCATGGGGGATAGAAAACAGCATAGTTTGATAGGAATTTATGGAAGAAACACCAAAAATAGCTTGGGATCCGATGGTCGTCACTCCGCCCATTAACTCAGAACGTTAATGTCCCTGGGGGTTAAATGACTCCGCCTGGGTTCCATGGATCTGATATTAACTTTTCTTGTGCACTGGCAGACCAGGATTTCTCTTTAAACTTCTTTTGAAAGTCTCCCCATGAAGAAAAATTCTCAATATTTACAGTTCCCCATTTGGATGTGTCTCCTACAAGGTAACCCACAGCAAATTGAATCGTTTTAGAATCTTCCCAATTTTTCGGTAAAGCTTGGTTAAATCTTTTCAAAAAATATGTCGGCTGTACCTCTCCATCGGGCTTAAATTAAGGGAATTGTCTCAATAACCCTGAATAAGCTCCCCATTCCAAATCAGTAACTACTTCACGGGTTAAGACCACATTAGGTGAAGTTACTTGTTTTTCTACTTGTTCCTGGATAAGTTTGAATCCTCTCCATAGTTCATCTATGCCCTTCCTGGTATCAGTAAGTTCAGAAGAACCCATAGGGGACAAGTTCCCGGGTGTTATTCTCTCGGTAAATTTTCTTTCTTTAATTTCTTTGACTTCTTCTTCCAAACTACTTACATTTACAATATCAAAGTTTGCTATTTTCTCTTTAAAGCTTCTTTCTATGTTATCCACTTGTGTGCTATACCTGTAATTTGCAATTGAATGACAGGCATTAACTCTCACTGCTTATGTACACTTTGTTTAAAAGTACTCAGTCCCTGCTTTACAGCATTAAATTTTACACACATTTTCGAGAGATCCTAATTTTTCATTGATTTCTGATTCTACATTATTGCATCTGTCCTCAATCTCAAATTCTAACTTTTTTGATAACCCTTGGAAATTATCATTCTGTTTATTACTAAGGTCAGTGGATATTTGGTTTACATGAATGCGCAGGGAACTAGTCAATTCATTCTTTAAATGTATCTTAACATTCTCTACTTTAGTATTTAAAGCATCGAATTCAGTCTTCAAATCCCCCATGCCTTCACATAGATTACTAAATTCTTTACTTTGTGAATCTACTTTGGCAATTAACAATCCTAGAGTTTCATACTGAACATCCAATTTAGCATTTAAAGTTCCACTCTGACCATCTAATTTAGCATTTAAAGTTGTACTCTGGTCATCTAATTTAGCATTTAACTGCAGACTCAGCATTTAAGGCTTCATTTAATTGAGTTTTGAGTACATTTACCAACTTAGACCAGTCTGGCCCTTCTTTTACTAATTTGCATAGCCATGACTGGTTCTGAAGTTTCCCAACTTGCTGTTCGTTATCCATATTTTTACAAGCTTTAGACCTTGTGAGCATTTAACTTCAAGTATAATAACTACACTAATAAAGTTCACTCAATAGTTTGTATCACTTCTTGTCTAAGGTACTAAAGTTTTGTTTTGCACTCACCCGGCGTACACTTCTCGCAGCATAGTGGAGCGGATGTGACGGCAGGTCAGTACTGGTGAACAGCAGTTGGTGCCAGCGACATCGGATGTAGGCTGGTTTCCACAACTGTGTCCCTGCGATGCATGTGAGAGCTGTATACTCCGTGCACCAGATCTTCTTAGTCATTTTGTTCTAGGCATATCTCTTCTTAGTCATTTTGTTCTAGGCATATCTCTTCTTAGTCTAATATGTTGAGATCTTCTGTCTGGTTTTTAACATTGTGACTTTCTTATGTCTTCTCCTTTTTTACATTCACAAATTTTCTCCATCTGATACTTTAGGCTTAATTTAATTTCTTGGAATGATTCTTTTGTCTCATTATGCTCAGTTGCTATGGCAGCACATGATAACTTCTTATCTCATTTTTGTCACAGAATTCCTTTTTTCCTACGGTTCTTTCACACCGGTCACAACATTCTAACTTTTTGATGAATAAGTGTGTGTGAAGTGAATGTGCAAACTTCCCACTTATTTTATACGAGTCGACTTACTCGGTGTACACAGCCGATCTTCTTCTCTGGATAGCCGGCTTCTGGAATCTCTCTAAACTTTTTCTCTGAAGAATGATGCTAGTTACAGGAACTTTAAAGACTCTCTCTCTCTACTTGCGTAATAATTATGTACTCAAAGAATACTTTTAAATAACTATCAGTATATTTGAGCTTCATAAAGAGCAAAATTCACTTTTCGCTCATAAGCATTGGACTTCTTGTAAGTCACTCGTATCATGTCACGTTAGAAACAGCTTTATGTACATTTAGCAAAGAGTTAGCTTAATAACCACAACTCTATTACAAACAAATCGTAAAATACGTCTTGCTTCCAGCAAATCCAACATAAGGTTTTTTTTGTTTTTTTTTTCAAACTTCGGGGTCTCAGTTGTTCTTGTTATTTATAACAATGGGCACTGATACGATTAGCACAGAATAACCTAGAAGTTCCACAGTCCTTCCCTATACTTTCACTAGAACTTCCACGGACCGCCCGATAAGTACTTGTCAGTGCCATTTGTCGGCCACGACTATCTTCTGCTCGCGACTGATTTCACACCTGCACACACAAACATGTCACTCGCAGTAGGTAGGTTTCTAGCATCCCGCTCTCACATCTAAAATACTGTGTGGTCAAGAAGGTAGTAGGTCGAGTGGTTTTAGAATTTATGCAGAAATTCTCGAAACACTACAACCTCCTTTCATTTCAAAGTCAAACACCTATCAATGTGCACTTGCTTTTCCAGTATCTCTTTTGTATCAAACGTAATGTTCTGTTTTATTGTTCTGTATGTCATACATTCTATTTTCATTAAGATTTGTTGACATTTTTAAAAGTTTTTTGTAAGTAGCAGTAGTACTTTTACAAGGGGGAGTCAAATGAAAACCTTAAAAGTGTAATTGAAAATAGAAATTTCACATCATTTTCTGCAAGATGTCAGTACTCTTACGAGTGTTGTAAAGAATGGCCTACAGGTGGTAGCACACTACAGACAACCAAACACAGGCACAGTACAAATTCAAAATGGCTGCACCACTTAAGATGTGCACCAAGGAAGAAAAGTGTTCTTTCATATGTATTCTGAGCAGTGAAGGTTCGAAACCTAGTGAATTCCATTGGCGAGTTAAGGTCAAGTATACTGATGCATATCTATTGCTGCAGCAAGTGAAGTGGAGTAGAAATGGCATAACTTATATGACAGATGCTCAGTACCCAGGTCAGGCACACCAGAGTCAACTGCAGCTGTTGAAGCCATTGTGATGGAAAATCGCCATGTTGCTGTGGATGAAAGAGCTACAAATCTGAACATCAGTATAGTTCAGCACATGGCGTCATTCGTGAAGCACTTAAGTTTCACAAAGTGTGTTCAAGATTGGTGCCACGGCAGCTCATGCCAGAACGGAAGAACTTCCATGGTGCTTTGAAGCTGAAGATGATGGCTTCTTCATAAAAATTGTTACAGGAGACTAAACCAACCCGAAACAAAGAGCCCAAGCAGGAAATGGTGCCATTCCTCATCACCAAAACCCAAGAAGTCCCGGATGCACCTGCTGACACTCTTTTGGGATAAACATGGTTTTGTCTTGGAACACTACACAACTAGAGGAAACGCCATCACCAGCGCATCGTAGTCCAATACGTTAAAAATTCAGCCTCAGCTTGGAATAAGATGAAAGTGATATGGATTTCTGACTACAAGTGTCATTTTGCAACACGACAATGCTCAGCCTCATACTGCTCATGCAGCCATCAATGACCTGCACTTTGATACTCTGCTACATCTTCCATACACATCAGACCTTGCACCGAGTTTTTACCACATGTCTGGATCACTCAAAGAGGTGATGGGAGGAACGAATTTTTTTTTCACCATCCCATGGACTTCCTAAATGCTGCAGGAAGTGTCTTGAATGACAGGGAGACTATATTGAAAAATTATGCACTTGTTTTTCGCTTTTGGTCAGAAAAAAAAATTTAATTATTTAAGATTTTCAGTTGACTTGACTTCTCATTATAATTCCAATTGAGTCTTTAACATTATTTACACGCCATGCACCTTATTGACATCATGGTTTTCCTATTATTGTCTGGTGTTCTTTCTTGCATGACAGCCATTTCGTGGTTCAGTTTATCTGACCTAGTTTACAACCCTACCAGGCCTGATAATGTCCTTCCCCATATGTTCTGTCAGTATTTTAAAATGTAATGACAAAATTTTTGAATTATTTCCGTAGTGTGAATCCCGTTACTGGCTGCTATGAACCACCAAAACCAGATCCAACTGCTGGAATGTCTGATGAACAAAAAGAATATGAAGCCATGCAGCTTGTTAACATGATGGATCAACTAACGAGGTAAGTGGACTGATTCACTGCATTCTCAATAAACTTGTCAGAGCAGTAGTCCAGTTGGTTGTTTGTGTCAGCTAGGTTAGGTATAACTCTCAAAAATCGAGTTGTCTGTATGAAACTTTGCAGTGATGTTAGTCCTCCTCTGCATATTTACTGTTCAATGTACTACAGTTTTCCCAATGGTGGATAGACTTGGTGATGATCTTGGTTGTACAAGTCTACTTTTGGCTATTCAGGAGATGTTCCACCGTGAAATTTTGGAGAGTGTGCCATGCTGTGATTTCCTCATCTGAGGAAATAACAAGAAGTCATTGGGTGCTGTGTCAGAAGAATACAGGGGGTGAGGCAAAATTGATAGCTCAACGAAAAAGCTTGTGCAACTGTCTCCTGTACTCAATGAGTTGGAGCATTGTCAAGGAGCTAAAACACCACCCTAGGACAACTTCTTGCAACACTTCATCTTGATAGCCTCCAATAACATTGTCAGGAGGTTTTGTTAGCATGTTCCTGTGTCCATTTGCTCATCAAAAGTATAATCTTTTAGTAACACTCCATTGCAGTCCTAGAATGCTCTCAGCATCTCTTTGTCCAATGATGGTGTAGTCTTTGCCTCTTTTGGTGGTGGTGAATTCAAGTTTCCATTGTGTGCTGTGCTCTTGTACCTCACAGTCATAATGAAACACCCAGCACTCATTCATGATGATTAGTTGGCAAAAGAAGTCATCTAGATTGGCTTGACATAGCTTAAACATTTCTGCCTCTACCTTGTTTGTTAGCCTCTTAGAATGAGTGTGAACAGTTTTGGAACCCAGTAGGTGGCAAACTTTGTCACAGTCAGGATGATATGCAAGATGTTGGAAACTGATCCGTGATTGATTTTCATTTTTTGCACTTGAATTGTGACATAGCAGCCATCAAGCACCAGAGCTCGTATGTCTCTTGCAATTCCCAGTTCTTCACAAGGAGATGGTCTGCCACTTTGTTCTTCATCATTTGGACTTGTTTGATCACATTGATAGCACCTGTGCAACCTAACCACCGTGTTATATGATTCACCATGTTATATGATTGTGTGTTGTTGTTGTACATGTCCACAAACTTCACATGGATTGTTGCAGCTTTGTTCACCTTCTAATGCAGAAAACAAGGTACCACATTATTCTCCATTTCATTGATGAGCAGCACTGATTTGTTTTGACTCCCGTAGCAGTGTACTACAGTATTGTGGCATGGCGATTAACATTTGCTGCAATCAGACAAAAATTAATTGCATAACTTTATTAGTTTAAGCTGATAAATAGAACTTCATGACATTCCTTTAAAAGACGCAACACAATTTATTTTACTTCATCACCTTGTGCAGTTATGCAGAGCTGGAAAATTTGTTTAAGCTAATTGATTAAAATCTGTGAAACTCTCTTTAGTATTAATTTCTAGATACTGTAAAAATTTTACTGTGTAGCTGTTATCTACATATGACTAATTATCCAACACATTCAGACACAATGCTATTCTCATGATTGCTGCCAACAAACAATAACAACTGTCTCTTCTATTTGTTTTTATGTTTGTTGTTTTCTATCATTCATAGTTTCTTGCTAATAGTGTTTCAGTACCCTGCCCCTTGGAACTGTGCATAAACATTAACTTTTTGGGGCTGTAAATAATAACTTTCAATGCTTCATAATGGTAGTCCTCTCTTTCATTTACGATAGGTATGCAAAAATTGAAAACATTAATGATAATAATAATAATAATAATAATAATAATAATAATAATGAAATGAAATGTCGTGTAGCTAAGGCCTCCCGTCGGGTAGACCATTCGCCTGGTGCAGGTCTTTCGATTTGACGCCACTTCGGCGACCTGCGCGTCGATGAGGATGAAATGATGATGATTAGGACAACACAACACCCAGTCCCTGGGCGGAGAAAATCTCCAACCCAGCCGGGAATCGAACCCGGGACCTTAGGATTGACATTCCGTCACGCTGACCACTCAGTTACCGGGGCCGGACATAATAATAATAATAATAATAATAATAATAATAATAATAATAATAATAATAATAATAATATGATAGGCATTCAATAAGTAATGCAACACATTTTTCTGAAAGCATTATAATTTTGTTCAAGATTTTGATACAGCATATTATTCGCTACTCATTTGGCTAAAAAACCCTATTTTCCAACATAACCTTCATTCAACATGACGGCCGTACACCACCTTACTGCGGGAACCTGTATGCCCACATGGTATCACTCCACTGGTCTATGTTGGAGCCAACATCTGCGTCAATAACCTCCCCATCATCCACATACTGTTTCCCACAGAGTGCATCCTTCATTGGGGCAGGTGTGAAATACAGGCTGAAAGGTGGGTGAGGAAGAACAGTCCAATGAAGTTTTTGTGAGCTTGTCTTGGGTGCACAGACTTGTGTGAGGATTTACATTGTCATGAAGGAGTAGTTTGCATGAATTTTTATGATGATGAACATGCCAACCTTGTTTCTTCAGTTTCCTTTATTTATTGAACATCCCTTATAATAATAATAATAATAATAATAATAATAATAATAATAATAATAATAATTGCATGCAGCTCAATGGCCAAGTGCAAGTCATTCAATTGGACATAATTACAGTGACTTTCCTGTCCCAAACCTACCCCAGTCATCCAATCAGGAAAAGGGGTCCTACAGTTTAAAGTGGAATCTGAACCATGCATCGTTCCTGATGAGCACTCACATCATTGGGAAGTGAACATTGAATGAAAGACAGTCTGAAAGTTACTGTTGTCCATCCAGGATTCAGTTCCACAACCTCTTGGTTTAAGGGCATGCAATCTACTGCTAGATCCACAGGCCTGGTATTAATTAATATGAAACAATTTTGATATTGTGTGGTTACTCATAATCACTTTTGATAAATCAGTAAGTTTGTTTTCTTTACTCATCTTGGTGGTTTTATCAAACTTCAATTATAATCTACCTAAGAAGCCCTTAAAAATTTAGTCTTCAAGCGTGTAGGACACAAGAAACTGTTCCAAGATCACTAACTCTGTATCACTCATTAATCTTTTTTGATTAGTTCTGGTTCCATTTGCTTCTAAGTCTGAAAATCTATGAATGGTGCCATCATTTGATTCTTTAAAAGCTAGGGTAATGAGGGTAATAGTGGTGTGCTTCATTAATAGTTTTGAATAATTTCTACTGAAAATGTAACCGAGTTTGAAGGATAACACTGCTCAAAAATACGTGTTGATGATGTGTCATCCACTATCTCCCAATAGTGATCTGCTCTTGTAAATATAGAAATATCATATGTTCTCTCATTGGGATCTTCCAGCTGTAGGTATTTGACATTTTGAGTCAACTTGACATCCTTAGGCACTGTTAGATATTTTCATGAAACAATATAAACTGTCAAAGCCAATGACTGTGACATAAACATTCTTCTATGTGCTTCTTGGCTTGAAATATTTGAGTCTGTGAGACATGAATATCAAAGATGATTTGGTGCATCTACTTAACAATGTCCGGCTGTCAATAAACTCTGAAGTTTAGACTGTCAATCAGGTTTTGGCTAATAAAGGCATCCAAAATACAGCATGTGTGTTTACTCTTGCTTGCAGATCTTATTCCATATAAACTTGCTGCTTAAAGGTGAGTCCTGTGGTGACGTTGGTCACTGACCTGTTGATGGTGACACTGGAAAGCTTAGACACCTCTGGATCATCAAAAAGTGGCTCCCTTTGCAGTAAGAGCTGGCAGCAGCCTCTGACACTATGACCTGATTAGGACAGAGTGTATCTTGAGGCAGTCCAAAATATTTTTTACTGTGTTTTGTCCAGTGACCAAATTGTGCCAAAATACACAGTAGGGCTTCACAGTACACCTGACCTTTGCACTTTGAATAACATTGCACGGAGTAAATGTTAAGAGCAGCAGTGGCAGCAGGTAGTATGCTTGTGCGTATATTTTGCACCATGAGTGCTCCATGAAGATTCCGTTAATTTTAGTATGTCTCCTTAATGTAGTTTCCACATTTATATCCTTGTCCAATGGCTTCATAACATGGAGCCATTAACTGCATGTTTCAGAACATTTAAGTCAAATAGGTCCACCTGTTCAAAGTAACCCAAGTGAATCTGTGTTATGGGGTTATGATCTCTACACAGTGTCCAGATAAGTCAAGAATGTCCTCATCAAAATCTCATCAAAAATTTGTTATGCTTACCTTTAAGGTATCCTCAAAGAATATATGTTTATTAATAGTAGTTGTTTGTACATTACTGTCAATGGAACATTCAAACTGTTCCCAAAATCTGGGCCAGCTCTCAATGTCTCCAGAAAAGGATTTGGTTCAATAGGCACCAGCTTTACAGTGGTAGGAATTGGAATTACAGGTGAGACTGCTTTATTCAAATATGAGGCTGTGTCAGAGGCAGGCAGTTTTTTCCTTAGTACCCACTTGATCTTAAAAACTGCACATTTTGTCTTGACTAGATATTTCTCACAGCAAACTAAATCCATCTTACATTCCTCATCTGGGTGAGGTGGTGGGAAGTAGCCTCAGACTGTCTCAAAAGTGACAGAGCAATTCTTCCAGTCATCCCTTATGATATTTAATATCCTAGAAATGTGTTTCATCAGAGAATTCCACAAACTCAGATACAAGACAAGCTGTGATTTCTATCACAAGACATTTTCTTTAAATCTTTGTTGCTCTTTGTGAAACACTGTTGTTTGTTTTCTAATAACAAGCTCTCTGCTGTCAAATGCTCCCACAGCCACTTCAAATAAACTAGAGGAAACCGCCCAAGCCACCCAAAATTGCAAGCCCCTTGTTTGGTCCAGGTTCATTGATTATATCATCATGATCTAGCTTAAGGGCAAAACATTCTATTCTCAGTCTCCACAGACCCAACATCTTATCTCCCACTCTCCTTACCTGGTTCTCCCCAGCACTATGTGTCACCTTGCTGGATATAGACCTCTACCTCTCTGATGGCTCCATCTATATCTCCGTCCAAGCCCACTAACAATCAGCAGTTCCTGCATATTGACAGCTGTCATCATTTCCACATCAGAAAATCATTCTTATATAGTCTGGCCATCTGTGGACAGTTAGATTAGATTAGATTAGATTAATACTTGTTCCATAGATCATGAATACGACACTTCGTAATGATGTGGAACGTGTCAGGTTAATAAAAGATGTCTGTACAAGAAATTACATTACACAAAATATTGCATGACACTAATGATAAAGTTTTTTTACTTACTTAGTTTATATCTAAAAATTCAGCCAATGAGTAGAAGGAGTTGTCATCTAGAAATTCTTTTAATTTATTTTTAAATGTTAGTTGGCTATCTGTCAGGCTTTTGATGCTGTTTGGTAGGTGCCCAAAGACTTTTGTGGCAGCATAATTTACCCCTTTCTGTGCCAAAGTCAGATTTAACCCTGCATAGTGAAGATCATCCTTTCTCTTGGTGTTATAGCTATGCACACTGCTATTACTTTTGAATTGGGTTGGATTATTATCAACAAATTTCATAAGGGAATATATATACTGTGAGGTTACTGTGAGGATCCCTAGATCCTTAAATAGATGTCTGCAAGATGACCGTGGGTGGGCTCCAGCAATTATTCTGATTACACGTTTTTGTGCAATGAATACTTTTCTACTCAACGATGAATTACCCCAGAATATGATGCCATACGAAAGCAGTGAATGAAAGTAGGCATAGTAAGCTAATTTACTGAGATTCTTATCACCAAAATTTGCAATAACCCTAATAGCACACGTAGCTGAACTCAGACGTTTCAGCAGACCATCAATGTGTTGTTTCCAGTTTAACCTCTCATCAATGGACACACCTAAAAATTTTGAAAATTCTACCTTAGCTACAGACTTCTGTTCAAATTCTATATTTATTACTGGAGTTGTGCCATTTACTGTACGGAACTGTATATACTGTGTTTTATCAAAATTTAAAGAGAGTCCGTTTGCTGAGAACCACTTAATAATTTTGTGAAAAACATCATTTACAATTACATCACTTAGTTCTTGGTTTTTGGATGTTATTACTATACTTGTATCATCAGCAAAAGAACTAACTTTGCATCTTCATCAATGTGGAATGGTAAGTCATTAATGTATATCAAGAACAGTAAAGGACCTAAGACCGAACCCTGTGGGACCCCGTGCTTGATAGCACCCCAGTTTGAGGAATCAGCTGTTGTTTTAACATTACACGAACCACTTATTTCAACTTTCTGCATTCTTCCAGTTAAGTATGAATTAAACCATTTGTGCACTGCCCCACTCAAACCATAATGATTTAGCTTATCTAAAAGAATTCCATGATTTACACAATCAAAGGCCTTTGAGAGATCACAAAAAATACCAATGGGTGATGTCCGGTTATTCAGAGCATTTAATATTTGATCAGTGAAAGCATATATAGCATTTTCTGTTGAAAAGCCTTTCTGAAAACCAAACTGACATTTTGTTAGTACTTTATTTTTACAAATATGGGAGGCTACCCTTGAATACATTACTTTCTCAAAAATTTTTGATAGAGCTGTCAGAAGAGAAATTGGGCGGTAGTTGCTGAAATCCGACGTATTCCCCTTTTTATGCAATGGTTTTACAATGGCATATTTCAGTCTATCAGGGAAAACACCCTGCTCCAAAGAGCTATTACATACGTGGCTGAGAATCCTACTTATCTGTGGGGAACAAGCTTTAAGTACTTTGCTGGAAATGCCATCAATTCTGTAAGAGTTTTTACTTTTCAGTGAGTTTATTATTTTACTGATTTCAGAGGGAGAGGTTGGTGGAATTACAGTTGTTTCAAACTGCACAGGTATGGCCTCTTCTATTAATAGCCTTGCCTCTTCTAGTGAAGATCTAGATCCTATTTTCTCCACAACATTTAAAAAATGATTATTCAAAATATTTTCAATTTCTGATTGTTTGTTAGTGCACTTGTCATTCAGTTTTATTGCACTAAAGTCTTCCTGTGCTCTTGGTTGCCCTGTTTCCCTTTCAATAATATTCCAAATTGCTTTAATTTTATTATCAGAGTTACTGATCTCAGACATGATACACATGCTTCTGGACTTTTTAATAACTTTTCTTAGTACCGCACAATAGTTTTTATAATATTGAACAATTTCGGGGTCAGTACTCCCTCTTGCTGTTAGATACAGTCCATCTGTAGTAATGAAAAAACCCTTGCCCAGTATGCTGAAGGTCTCATTAAGGTTATTACAAAAAGGCAATCACCCAAACCTAGTCCGTAGACAGATTTCCCATGCCATATCCTCACACATCCATAATCCCCACCTTCCCCACCCCACCCCTAGAACCAGCTGTAAAAGGGCAACCCCTCATCGCCCAGTATCATCCCAGGTGGATCAGCTGAACCAAATCCTTTTCCAGGTCTTTGATTGTTCATCATCGTGCCCGGAGGTAAGGAACATCCTATCCATAATCCTTCCCAGTCCTCCTCAAGTTGTATTCTGTCACCCATGAAACCTGCATGTGGCTGTAAAGTAAGAGAATTTGCAGTAAAACATTTTATTTCAAAAACATACATTTTAGTTATTGTCACCCTCAGTATACTCCTCTCCTCCATCCCTACAATGCTCCATGTGAATTTTTCATTGAAGGAAACATTGCTGGAAGTCTTCCTCTGTAAGCTCTTTGATGACACATGCCACTTTTCCCTTCACAGTTTCAACAGACTGAAATCCTATTCCTTTTAATGCAGATGTGACCTTGGGGAATAGATAGAAGTCACATGGTGCTAGGTCAGGTGAATAAGTTGGGTGGTCTAACACTCGGATGCTGTTCTTCCCTAGAATCCTCACAACAGACAATGAGCAGGTGCATTGTCTTGAAACAGAACCCTTGACTTTCTCTTCCACAATTTGGGTATTTTTTCACAGAGTTAAGCAAGAACCAGAAGGTAGTAATATTGATTAACAGTTTGGCCTTCAGGAAACCCATGAATATACACAGCTCCATGAATATATAAAACAATCACCATCTCTGTGAATCTTGATTTGCTCATTTGAGAGTTTTTTTCCACTCTCAGAGAAGTTGGGCTGTTCCAGTGTAGGGATTGGTGCTTAGTTTCTGAAAAATAAGTGAAAAATCAAGATTTGTCACATGTTAGCACTCATTCCTAGAAATTAAGGTCAGTTTAAGTAATATTTGGAGTATCATTATAAAAATTTTCATAAGCTAGTTCTTGTTAGATTATGGGAATTTTTGACATCAGTTCCACACTCACTTTTCTCATATTACATTGGTTATGTAAAATTTCCATTACACATTTTTTTTTTCAATTCCTACAGTTTCAGCAATTGATCAGATATTTAACTGATGGTCAGATCAAATCAGCTAACCTACCTTTTGATCCGTTTTTGATGTTGAAGGGTGACCTGGTCATCAGTCATCATCAACATCTTCTCAGCCATCTTGGAAGCACTTGAACCACTCAAAAACTCTTGTGCATAAGAACAGTCTCCATCATATGTTTCTTTTACTGAAAGATAGGTTTCAGTAGCAGTTTTTTCAAGTTTCATGAGATATTTCATGACAGCTCATTGCTCTATTATTACATTCATCATTTTCTGACAAAAATAAATAACAGCTCTTACACAAACAAAGGCGGCCACTCTGATTTGTCTACAGGCACCAGAAGTGCAGCATTTGACCAAGAAGGCTGCACACTTCACGGTTATTGGTAATTCATCTTTGGCACATTATACCACGTGACAGCATCAGTCCTTTTATTTAATTGATACACCTCATGCATAACATACTGGTCCATTGCAAATATGACACACTGACTCGTAACAAGTTGCCACATGGGTGACATCCCCATGGGAGACCCAGGTTCAAGATCCATCAGATTCAAGCACCCAGCGTATTGTACACCGTCTCATCACTATTTTACCCTGTCCTGTCAGAGGCAGGGCCACCTATGAAAGCAGACTTTTCACATACCAGCTTTGTTGCAATTTCTGCACAGCATTCTATCTTGGCATGACCACCAACCAGTTGTCCATCCAAATGAGTGACCACTGCTACTGCCAAACTGTGGCCCATAGCAGAAAATGCTGCTGAACACAGCCTGCTTGATTTCAGTGACTGCTTCACAACCTGTGCCATTTGGCTCCTACCCTCTAACACCAGGTTTTTTGTATTACACGGATAGGAGTTGCCCTTGCAACACATCCTTCATTTCCGTAAACCTCGTGGCCTCAATCTTCACAAGCCCCCTGCCCAAGGAACCTAACTTCACTTGCCTTCCACCCACACCCTCTTCCTCACAGCCTCCTCTTCCTCTGTTCTGTAAGCCTTCCCAATACATTTCTCCACATCATTGTCGTTGCATGCTCCATGAACTCGCCAGTGCCCATGCTCTTGCTGCATTCCTGTCCTGTGCACATGCCGCATCTCCCTCCCACGTTCCTAACTCCCATGTACTGATGCCTCCCTCTGAGCCATCAGCCACAGGCCCACAACTCTTCCTCCTGCTCCCCACCTCCTATCTGCCCTCTCCTACTCCACCTGACATCCCAGTAAGCTGCGGAATTGTAGCCCTGTCATTACATATTCAGCAAACACAGCCAGTAGGTGTTCATTGGGGAGGGGGAATGCTTCAGTGGCTACTGTACCTCTAAAAAAAGTTTCCTCTGATAGCTAGCAAGTCTCCAGTCTTGTTTTTCTGTTTGCCAACTACTCAGCTCTCTACTATTCTCTGAGTTGTTACATTTACTCCTAACTTATTTACAGTGTGGTGAATACTATAGATTCAGTGCTACAGATTGCATTAAACTCCAATCATTGTGGTGGTACAGTCAGAATTTAAAGAGGGGTCTGGCAGAAAGATTCCATATCATCAAATACTGTTCACAGCAGCCCTAAAGGACATTTTGGGATCCTTAATGTAGGGAAGTGTGGCTTGGTATCACAGTGCCAGACTAGAAATTGAAAGATTTGTGGTCTGATCCTTTGTTATGTCCTGGTATTTTGTGTCCCACTTTTCACGTCTTTCACCTCTGTCAATGATTTTTTAACAAGAAAATTGCCAAGTCTCACTGTAGTCTGGAGTCCATGATAAATTAAGGTTCGCTATAAACGTCTTATAGATAAGATTAGATTAGATTAGATTAATACTTGTTCCATAGATCATGTTCCTTCGTAATGATGTGGAACGTGTCAGGTTAATAAAAGATGTCTGTACAAGATATTGCATTACACAAAATATTGCATGACACTAATGTTTAAGCTAGGTTTTTTGTTTTGTTTTGTTTTCCCCCTTCTCCTCCCTTAATTTATACCTAAAAATTCAGCCAGTGAGTAGAAGGAGTTGTCATCTAGAAATTCTTTTAATTTATTTTTAAATGTTGGTTGACTATCTGTCAGGCTTTTAATCCTGTTTGGTAGGTGACCAAAGATTTTGTGGCAGCATAATTTACCCCTTTCTGTGCCAAAGTCAGATTTAACCCTGCATAGTGAAGATCATCCTTTCTCTTGGTGTTATAGCTATGCACACTGCTATTACTTTTGAACTGGGTAGGATTATTAACAACAAATTTCATAAGTGAATATATATACTGTGAGGATCCCTAGATCCTTAAATAGATGTCTGCAGGATGACCGTGGGTGGGCTCCAGCAATTATTCTGATTACACGTTTCTGAGCAATGAATACTTTTCTTCTCAACAATGAATTACCCCAGAATATGATGCCATACGAAAGCAGTGAATGAAAGTAGGCATAGTAAGCTAATTTACTGAGATTCTTGTCACCAAAATTTGCAATAACCCTAATAGCACACGTAGCTGAACTCAGACGTTTCAGCAGACCATCAATGTGTTGCTTCCAGTTTAACCTCTCGTCAATGGACACACCTAAAAATTTTGAAAATTCTACCTTAGCTACAGACTTCTGTTCAAAGTCAATATTTATTACTGGAGTTGTGCCATTTACTGTACAGAACTGTATATACTGTGTTTTAACAAAATTTAAAGAGAGTCCGTTTTTCTGAGAACCACTTAATAATTTTGTGAAAAACATCATTTGCAATTACATCACTTAGTTCTTGGTTTTTGGATGTTATTACTATACTTGTATCATCAGCAAAAGAACTAACTTTGCATCTTCATCAATGTGGAATGGTAAGTCATTAATATATATCAAGAACAGTGAAGGACCTAAGACCGACCCCTGTGGGACCCCGTACTTGATAGCCCCCCAGTTTGTGGAATCAGCTGTTGTTTTAACATTACATGAATCACTTATTTCAACTTTCTGCATTCTTCCAGTTAAGTACGAATTAAACCATTTGTGCACTGCCCCGCTCAAACCATAATGATTTAGCTTATCTAAAATAATTCCTTGATTTACACAATCAAAGGCCTTTGAGAGATCACGAAAAATACCAATGGGTGATGTCCGGTTATTCAAAGCATTTAATATTTGATCAGTGAAAGTGTATATAGCATTTTCGGTTGAAAAGCCTTTCTGAAAACCAAACTGACATTTTGTTAGTACTTTATTTTTACAAATATGGGAGGCTACTCTTGAAAACATTACTTTCTCAAAAAATTTTGATAGAGCTGTCAGAAATTACAGGAAAGAAAGAGCATACCATAATCAGGAGGACAATGGCTAATAAGCACAATGGTGTTCAAATCAACTTTCAGATTGATGGCAGTTTTACATTTTTCTTAACCTGAGTAATCAGAGAACAGAATATGTATTAACAAAACGTAAGTGAACCACCTTTGTCTTCCATGTCATATGGTACTGTTTGTTCTAATGCCATTGGATACCAATTCGTGTCATTATGAGCAAAAGGTAGCAAATTAATGTTTTACTTGACCAGTACTAAGTATGAAATTATTCAAACCACAGCTATATAACAAAAAAGGCAGTAATCAACTTGCAACATTATCCCCGTGCAGCAGTCATTTTATTAAAGTGTTATTTCAAGTTGGCTATCACGTACATGGGTAATAGGTCAGATTCTAATATGCTCCGTTTCTAATGACCTCATTGTCGACGGGACGTTAAACACTAATCTCCTCCTCCTCCTCCTCCTCCTCCTCCTCTAATATGCTGTAAGTTGATTCAGATATGGTAAATCATCAGCCAAAAAAAAGAGACAAGTGGAAAATAATTCTGTGTTAGGCGGCAGTTGCCATGGCTACCTGTTCCATGTGCACATGAAAGATAAAGTGTACATGCTGCGCACTTGGTAAGTATGTTTCAGCATTTAAGTTGCAACCACCTATACTCCTCTTATAAATGCAGCTCAGTATTAGCTAATGATGGAATGAGGAGATTAGGTGACTCAGTCGGTGGCACCCCGAGACAGCTAACTCATGAGCCCACATGCAGACTTCAAACCTGAATGATCACAGTACACAGGCATTTTGAAGGACAATCAGTTGACAACACAAAACTGTGGAGTTCCATGGTCGAAGTTGGGATGATACTTCATCAGCTATGAAATCCATAGTTACATGTGTTTCACACTGTTTTCAGCAATAATTTTTTCCTTCCTTTGAGACTAGTCAAAATAGAAGAAACCACTTTCCTTATATCTCCTTTGCATTTCAATAGGATGTTAACTGAAATGATTTTGAGACTGAAGCTAACAACCAGATGCTATACTTCCTAAATGTAGAATAATAATAGAATAGAATGAGATTTTCACTCTGCAGTGGAGTGTGCACTGATTTGAAACTTCCTGGCAGATTAAAACTGTGTGACGAACCGAGACTCGAACTCGGGACCTTTGCCTTTCATGGGCAAGTGCTCTACTATCTGAGCTACTGAAGCACGATGCCCGGTCCTCACAGCTTTACTTCTGCCAGTATCTCGTCTCCTACCTTCCAAACTTTACAGAAGCTCTCCTGCAAACCTTGCAGAACTAGCACTCCTGAAAGAAAGGATACTACGGAACCATGGCTTAGCCACAGCCTGGGAGATGTTTCTAGAATGATATTTTCACTCGAAACTTCCTGGCAGTTTAAAACTGTGTGCCCGATCGAGACTCGAACTCGGGACCTTTGACTTTCACGGGCAAGTGATCTACCATCTGAGTTACCGAAGCACGACTCACGAGCAGTCCTCACCGCTTTACTTCTGCCAGTGTCTCGTCTCCTACCTTCCAAACTTTACAGAACCTCTCCTGTGAACCTTGCAGAACTAGCACTCCTGAAAGAAAGGTAGAGCACTTGCCCGAGTTCGAGTCTCGGTCGGGCACACAGTTTTAATCTGCCAGGAAGATTAATAATAAAATAATGCGGGGACATACTGGAATTAACAAGTGTACCACAAAAAAATTTCTTAGATAGAAGCAGATTTATGACAACACACTGAAACTCAGCTGAGCACTTTTGAATAATTATATCTTGTATCATCCCTTGTAGAGATGGACTTCTTCAGCCATGTCGAATTGGAGAAGATGGGCGTCCTGAACCTGTCGTACATGTTCTTCAGCTTCTGGAAGAGTTGCCTCCAGAATTTCGGCAGCAAAAGAACACATTCGACGACAGCAATACAGAATCATAAAAGCTAAAAGCTGAGTTGCCAGTGACGTAATACATTCTCTGGATTTCTTCATGTAGTTACCTTTTTCACCTGTTTTGATAGTGTTCACTAAGAATTCGTAGTAATTGTTGTTGCTATTTCTTATTGAGTGCAAATGTATGTCAGCACCATTTTAAATTGTGTATGCTGTAGAATGATACCATGTGTGTTTTGTCAAGAAATGTTTTGACCATGTTCACTTAGTTTTAATTTGTGTATTTGCTGCTCTCGAGAACAACTTATTCACATTTGGTCTCAAAGACAGTGCTCTAGGAGTGAAGACCATGCATAAACATGAAGGTTGAAAATAAACAGAGGGAGCACAACATATCATGTGGATAAATTGACAGTATTTTAAAGAAAATCAATTAGAGAAAAGAATAACTGATCTAATAACACAAGCATGGTGTCTAAAATAAAGCAGTAGATGCACTGTTAAAGCAAGAAATGTTTGTTAACCTAATCCAGATGTGAAAGAACAGGTCAAAACTGATGCATGACTTAAAATGTAGTTCAACTCAAGATTACACTTATGCGTATTTGTTTTTATGAAAACAGTTAAAATAGCCTGTTTGTGTGCAAACTGTTTAGCTTAAGTTTTTTAATGCCAAAGAAATGTATCACATGCTGTCCTATAATTCCGATCTGTCAATACTGACCTTGTTTTTATGTTGCAGGGATGATAAACATATTATATTTAACAGATATTAGAATAGAGTCAAATGGTGATAAACATGAGGTACAAAATGACTTTAGTAGCCAGTGTTTTAGTACAGATGTTTTGAGTTTTCCCCTTTTATCTATATAAACGCTTCGACAGAGGTCAAATATGCTGACTGAACGAGTGATGAACTGATCTCTTAGTAAACATAAGTTGTTAACAATTGTCAAGAATCTCCGTGTCTGTTCTCCACATCATTTCCTGCAGAATTCTTGTGTGCTTGCTTCTAAGGGCAAATGTGACATTGCTCTAAACTTATGTTCCAATTCTCTAAGTGAAATATATTTAGGAAATTGACTTAAATTCTGTTAAGATTCTTAAAAAAATAAAACCATTATTTGCTTCTGTGTTGCTTCTCTATGGAAATATTTCAACTCATCAAACTGTAATTTATACATTGTCAACTGTGTCTAGTACAAGATACCACTTTCTTTCCTTCCCTTTTGAGCTGAGCTGTTGCAAAGGTGAATCAATTCAAAACCTTAAACATGTAGAAAAAAGGATGCTAGCACACTGTAAGTATAAAAACGTGTTCCTAAAAGTGTGTGCATTGTGCCAGAGTTGCAGCCTATGAGTGTCCACATAACTAGCCCCATTAAAATTTTCAGGCACACCCAGTCCTAGTACATGATAAAAATGAGAATAAATAAATAACATTAATACTTACTCATGGAGAGGAACAACCAAATTCTACCCAATCTCCAAGAAGAACACAGAATTCTAGAAACACTGTACAAACAACAATGTGACCAATAAGTAATCGGGAAACATTCCACGTGGGAAAAATATATCTGAAAACAAAGATTCTGTAATACCAAACGAAACTGTTGGTACGTTGATAGAAACAATAACAAAGACAAATGCACACACACAAATTTCAAGCTTTCGTAACCCAAGATTGCTGCATCAGCAAAAAGGGAAGGAGAGGGAAAAACGAAAGGATGTGGGTTTTAAGGGAGAAGGAAAGGAGTCATCCCAAACTCCTTTGGTTCCATCAGATTCACCTGGTTCTACTCCAAATCCCATGCCACTTTTCTCGACGTTGACCTCCATCTGTCCAATGGCCAGCTTCAAACATCCGTCCACATGAAACCCACCAACAAGCAACAGTACCTCCATTATGACAGATGCCACCCATTCCATATCAAACGGTCCCTTCCCTACAGCTTAGGTCTCCGTGGCAAACGAATCTGCTCCAGTCCTGAATCCCATAACCATTACACCAATAACCTGAAAACAGCATTCGCATCCCGCAACTACCCTCCTGACCTGGTACAGAAGCAAATAACCAGAGCCACTTCCTCATCCCCTCAAACCCGGAAACTCCCACAGAAGAACCCCAAAAGTGCCCCACTTGTGACAGGATACTTTCTGGGACAGGATCAGACTCTGAATGTGGCTTTCCAGCAGGGATATGACTTCCTCAAATCCTATCCTGAAATGAGATCCATCCTTCATGAAATCCTCCCCACTCCACCAAGAGTGTCTTTCCGCCGTCCAACTAACCTTCGTAACCTCTTGGATCATCCCTATGAAATCCCCAAACCACCTTCACTACCCTCTGGCTCCTACCCTTGTAGCTGTCCCCGGTGTAAAACCTGTCCCATGCATTCTCCCACCACCACCTACTCCAGTCCTATAACCCGGAATGTGTACATGATCAAAGGCAGAGCCACGTGTGAAAGCACCCACGTGATTAACCAAATGACATGCCTGCACTGTGAAGCCTTCTATGTGGGAATGACCAGCAACAAACTGTCCATTCGCATGAATGGACACAGGCAGACAGTGTTTGTTGGTAATGAGGATCACCCTGTGGCTAAACATGCCTTGGTGCATGGCCAGCACATCTTGGCACAGTGTTACATCGTCCGGGTTATCTGGATGCTTCCCACTGACACCAACCTATCAGAACTCCGGAGATGGGAACTTGCCCTTCAATATATTCTCTATTCTTGTTACCCACCAGGCCTCAGCCTCCGCTAATTTCAAGTTTCTGCATCACTTGTCATTCAACAACATCTTTGCCTCTGTACTTCCGCCTCGATTGACATCTCTGCCCAAGTTCTTTCCATTTACACATGTCTGCCTGCGTATGTATGTGCGGATGGATGCGTGTGTGTGTGCGAGTATATACCTGTCCTTTTTTCCCCCTAAGGTAAGTCTTTCCGCTCTCAGGATTGAGATGACTCCTTACCCTCTCCCTTAAAACCCACATCCTTTCGTCTTTCCCTTTCTTTCCCTCTTTCCTGATGCAGCAATCTTGGGTTGCGTGCAACCCACCAAACGAAAGCGTTGGTATGTTGATAAACACACAAATAAACAAAAACACACACACAAAATTTTGTGTGTGTGTGTGTGTGTGTTTATATGTGTGTCTATCAACTTACCAACGCTTTCGTTTGGTGGGTTGCATCATCTTTGTTTTTGGATGTATTTTTCCCACGTGGAATGTTTCCCTCATAATAATGGAGCAACTGCACAAGCCAACTTGCCATTAATGAAATGTCTGCTTTACAGTAACACTCGTCAGTTTACTTTGAATTACTATTCAGCTGTAAATAATGTAGTAATTGACCTTAAGCTGTATTATTTAAATTATTCAGACTCTTGAGTACATACATTTTTCTTTCTTGAAGAATTCGCTCAATGTGCATATCGTATGGACATGTAAGTTAGCAGGTAGCAGTAGTCCACTAAATGACTAAATTATCTTTTCTCTCATTAAAATACAACCTCCAGTGTTGTGATATATTAACATTGATGCACCATAAATTACACAAATACCTAAATTGTTGAATAGTTTCAGAATTAAAGTATTTTTGTAGTATGTTCTGACATCCAGTTCCAGAAATACAGATGCTACTAAGACAATGTAAATAAACTTCTTTAGACACCACCTCTGGTTATCTGTTCCTGTTCATGAATGTTTAAATGTTTATTGTAATCTGTGGAAAATCCAGGATGGAATGTAACAGTATTAGGAAAAGGAAAGTTGCTACTCACCTTATAGTGGAGATGCTGAGTCGCAGATAGGCACAGCAAAAAGACTGCCACAAATAAATGAAGCACTCAGCCATTAAGCCTTTGTCAACAATAGATGTACACACACACACACACACACACACACACACACACACACACACACACACACACACACATATTCGACCACAGTTACAGGTAACTGAAACCACACTGCGAGCAGCAGCATAAGTGCATGATGGGAGTGGCAACTTGACGGGGGTAAGGAGGGACCTGGTGTGGGCAGGGGGAAGGATAGTATGGTGGGGCTGGCAGACAGTGAAGTGCTGCAAGTTAGACGGAGGGCAGGGGAAAGAGGGGGGGGGGGGGGGGGGTAGCGGAAAAGGAGAGAAGTGAAAGATCGGGTGTGATTGTGGAATGACAGCTGTGTAGTGCTGGAATGGGAACAGGGAAGGGGCTGGATGGGCGAGGACAGTGATTAACGAAGGTTAAGGCCACAAGGTTTATGGGGATGTAGGATGTATTGCTGGGAAATTTCCCACCTGCGCAATTCAAAAAAGTTGGTGTGGGTGGGAAGGATCCATGTATCACTGGCTGTGAAGCTGTCATTGAAACATTGAAATGAAGGATGTCATGTTTGGCAATGTGTTCAGCAACAGGGTGGTCCATTTGTTTCTTGGCCACAGTTTGTCAGTGGCCATTCATGTGGACATACAGCTTGTTGGTTGTCATGCTCACATAGAATGCAACACAGTGATTGCAGTTTAGCTTGTAGATCACATGACTGGTTTCACAGGCCTTTGATGGGATAGGTGATGTTCATGACTGGACTGGAGTAGGTGGTGGTGGGAGGATGTATGGGACAGGTCTTGCATCTAGGTCTATTACAGAGGTAAGAGCCATGAGGTAAGGGGTTGGGAGCAGGTGTTGTGAAAGGATGGACAAGTATATTGTGTGGGTTCGGTGGACAGCGGGTTTACCACTGTGGGAGGGGTGGGAAGGATAGTGGGCAGGACATTTCTCATTTCAGGCCACGACGATAAGGAGTTGAAACCCTGGCGGAGAATATAATTCAGTTGCTCCAGTCCTGGGTGGTACTGAGTTACTAGGGGAATGCTCATTTGTGGCTGGATGATTGGACTTGGAAGGTGGCTTGTTTGGTTGAGTAGGACCAGTTGAAACAAATGGGGGAGAAGTTGTTGTACTGGAGGAATGTGGATTAGGGTGTCCTCACCATCAATCCAGGTAACAAAGATGTCACCAGTGGACCTGAACCAGGTGAAGGGTTTAGGATTCTGGGTTTTTAGGAAGATTCCTCTAGATGACCCCATAAATAGGTTGGCATTGGATGGCGCCATGCGGGTACCCATAGCCGTACCGTGGATTTGTTTGTAGGTAATGCCTTCGAAGGAGAAGTTGTTGTGGGTCAAGATATACTTGATCAGGGTGACAAGGAAGGAGGTTGGTGCTTTGGAAGCTGCTGGCATTGAGAAAGGTAATGTTCAATAGTGGTAAGGCCATGTACATTAATAATGTTAGTGTAAAGAGAGGTGGCATCAGTAGTGACGAGCAGAGCACCGTGTGGTAAAGGGACAGGATATGTGGAGAGTATCTTTCATAGAGGAGGGTAGGTTGAAGGTGTTGGTCAATGAGAGCAGAGATTCTCTCAGTGGTGCCACAATAACCAGACACCATGGGGCGTCGTGGGTGCTTAGGTTTATGGATTTTAGGAAGCATGTAGAAGGTAGGTTAGTGGGGAATGGTAGGGGTGAGTAGAGAGATGGACTCTGGGGAGAGGTTCTGGGTTGGACCAAAGGATTTGAGATCCTGCTGGATTTCTGGAATGGAGTCACTGTGGCAAGGTTTGTAGGTGGAAGTATCTGACAGCTGGCTGAGTCATTCTGCCAGGTAATCCTTGCAGTTCAAAACAACAGTGGTGGAGCCTTTGTCCACAGGTAGGATTATAAGGTCGAGATCAGTTTTTAGATGGTGGACTGCAGTTCTTTCTGCAGATGTAAGGTTAGTTTTGCATGTTGAGGGATTTGGTGAATGGTGGTGAGGCAAGGTGCGAGGTTAAGAAATTCTGGAAAGTTAACGGGGTGATTTGGGGGCAGTGGGGATGGATCACAGTTCGATGGAGGAGTGAACTGAGGTAGGCAGGGTTCAATATTGGTCTTTGGTTGAGTCTCATTGGTAGAGCTGGTGGCGGAAAAGTTTTTCCACAGTAGAGACTGGGAGAAGAAGAGAAGATCCTTACACAATGAATGAATTTGGGAGTGGGGCAAAAGGGGAGGCCTTTGGAAAGAACTGGTATTTCTGTGGGGCTAAGGCTTCTGGAGGAGAGGTTTATGACTGTGTTACAGGTCTGTTTAGGTTCTGTATTCTGTGTGGTGGGATGAGGGAGTTTTGGAGGGTGGTGTAGGTGTAGTAGGTCTGCAAGACAGGGTTTGTCAGCTATGAGGGGACATTGGGGAGGTTTGGAGGTTGTTGCAAAGGTGGTGGACAGTGGAACGGAAACGGATGCAAAAGGGGTAAACAAGATGAAATCTGAGGGAGTCAGCAGTAGCGAAAGGTGAAAGCTTACTAGAATTGGTGAGAAGTCGCAAGTGGAGAATAAATAAATATTGTCGTGGGTAGCAGATCTGAGGGTGGATAAATGTGAGAAAGGGGGAAGACAGATGTGACTGGCTAAGGTGAAATTAGTTGGTGCAAACTGGGATACAACGGAGAAAGAGTGGAGGTTGGGGAGGGGTTCATAGTATGAGATACACAATCGTGTAGCACCAGTAAGATGTGGGAAATAGCATGCAAAAATATGGGAGATTGGTGCTGGGACAGTGATTAATTGGAAAGTGTAGGATTAATTATATCAGCAGAGGTAATATGGGACAAAAGATGCCACATCAACAATCAGCATGGTCTTGTGACCATCTGATTTGCACGGCCGAGATAGTTGATACAGTGTGGTTTGTAGAGCATGCAGTGTGGTTTGTAGGTAATAAGAGGAACACAGGAAAGAAGAGAAAGGAGGACAGACATTGAGTATAGTGATGCAAAAGAATATAGTAACAAAGGAAAACAAAGAAAAGCCTTCAGGCAAAAATCAAACAGTGGAAAATCCAGGATGGAATGTAACAATATTATGAAAAGGAAAGTTGCTACTCATCATATAGCAGAGATGCTGAGTCGCAGATAGACACAACAAAAAGACTGTCACAAATAAATAAAGCTTTAGGCCATTATGGCCTTCGTCAACAATAAACGTAGGTGCACGCGCGCACGACACACACACACACACACACACACACTAAACTCTCAGTTACATGCAACTAAAACCACACTGCGAGCAGCAGTACCAGTGCATGATGGGAGTTGCAACTGGGTGGGGGTAAGAAGGAGGCTGTGTTGGGGAGCGGGAAGCTGGTGTCGGTGGGAAGGATCCATATTTCACAGGCTTTGAAGCAGTCATTGGAGTGTAGGATGTCATGTCAGCAACAGGGTGGTTCACTTGTTTCTTGGCCACAGTTTGTCTGTGGCCATTCATGAAGACAGACAGCTTGTTGGTTGTCATGTCCACATAGAATGCAGCACAATGGTTGCAGCTTAGCTTGTAGATCACATGACTGGTTTTCACAAGTGGCCCTACCTTTGACAAGATAGGTGATGTTTGTGACCGGATTGGAGTAGGTGTTGGTGGGAGGATGTATGGGACAGGTCTTGCATCTAGGTGTATTACAGGGCTTGGAAGCAGGGGATGTCAAAGGATGGATGAGTACATTGTGTACTTTCGGTGGACGGCAGAATACCACTGTGGGAGGAATGGGAAGGATAGTGTGCAGGACATTTCTCATTTCAGGGAATGAAGAAAGGGAGTCGAAATCCCAGTGTAGAGTGTAATTCAGTTGCTCCAGTCCTGAGTGGTACTGAGTTAAGAAGGGAGTGCTCCTTTGTGGCTGGACGATGTGACTTTAGGAGGTGGTGGGAGACTGGAAAGATAAGGCACAGGAGATTTGTTTTTGTACAAGGTTGAGAGGATAATTACAGTCTGAGAAGGCTTCAGTAAGCCTTTGATGTATTTCAAGAGGGACCGCTTATCACTTCAGATGTGACGACCACAGGTGGCTAGGCTGTATGGAAGGGACTTCTTCGTATGAAACAGGTGGCAGCTGTCGAAGTGGAGGTATTGCTGGTGGTTAGTGGGTTTGATATGGACGGAGGTACTGGTGTAGCCATCTTTGTGGTGGAGGTCAACATTAAGGAAGGTGGCTTGTTGGGTTGTGCAGGACCAGGTGAAACGAATGGGGGAGAAGTTATTGATGTTCTGGAGGAATGTGAGTAGGTTGTCCTCTCCATTGATCCAGATTGCAAAGAGGTCATCAGTGAATCTGAACTAGGTTGGGTTTTTTTTTAGGAAGGATTCCTCTGAGAGGTCCATGAATGGGCTGGCATAGGATAGTGCCATGAGTGTATCCATAGCTGTACCCCAGTAATAGACCTAGATGCAAGACCTGTCCCATACATCCTCCCACCACCACCCCACTCCAGTCACAAACATCACCTATCCCATCAAAGGCAAGGCCACCTTTGAAACCAGTCATGTGCTCTACCAGTTAAGCTGCAGCCACTGTGGTTCACTCTATGTGGGCATGACAACCAACTAGCTGTCTGTCCGCATGAATGTCCACCGACAAACTGTCTCCAAGAAACATGTGGACCACCCTGTTGCTGACATGACATCCTACATTTCAATGACTGCTTCAAAGCCTGCGACATATGGATTCTTCCCACCCACACCAGCTTTTCTGAATTGTGCAGGTGGGAACTCTACCTGCAATATATTCTACATCCCCATAACCCTCCTGGCCTCAACCTTCATTAGTCAGTGTCCTCACCCATCCAGCCCCTTCCCTGTTCCCATTCCAGCGCTATACAGCCGTCATTCCACCATCACACTCAGTCTTTTACTTCTCTCCTTTTCCGCTACTCCACCCCTCCCCCCCCCCCCCTTCCTTGTCTCTCCCCTGCCCTCTGTCTAACCTGCCGCACTTCACTGTCTATCACCCCCACCATACTATCCTTCCCCCTCCTTGCCCCAGACTCCTCCTTACCCCCACCCAGTTGCCACTCCCATCATGTACTGGTGCTGCTGCTCGCAGAGTAGTTTCAGTTGCCTGAGACTGCAGTTGTGTTTATGAGGGGTGTGTGGGTGTGTGGGTGTGTGTGTGTGTGTGTGTGTGTGTGTGTGTGTGTGTGTACATCTATTGTTGACAAAGGCTTTATTTATTTGTGACTGTCTTTTTGTGGTGCCTATCTGTGACTCAGCATTTCCGCTGTCTGGCGAGTAGCGACTTTCCTTTTCATGATATTATTAATATAATCATTGGGTACATACCAGTTCATTCCTTTGGTAAACCTTTTAGAAATATCCTTGCCAACTCAAGTACGTAATTAACCCTATTATTTCAAAGCTTACCTCCTGTGAAACTGCTGTAATGCTTTAAGCCACAAAGTGCTAGTCTTTGAAAAATAACCTTTTGGTGTAAGTATTTCCTATTCAGTTGTCTAGATCTATTCACTGATATGGGCCTAGTTAAACTACTAGCTAAATGTCAGAACTATAACTTTTGCTTTCCTTTTAAATTCTTCCCTTTTCAAAATTGGTTATTAAAAGATTATCATGGTAAATGATAACTCGTGGACTAAAATTTATTTTTAACTTATTTTAAATGTGAATCCTAGATGCTGCACCTCTTTATATCTCAACTTAAGATATCAGATTTTCAAAATCATAAACCTCTTCAGGTATTGGCCACTGACGTACCCACCAGAAGATCCCAAATTTAAAGTTACTCATCACTTTTACTATAGATGAAATTTATGCTTTAAAATTGTCTAACTACGGCTTTGTGATCTCACTGGTTACATCACTAACAACATGTACAGGCAAAATGTGCTGTTTATAATAATTCACATATGATCCATGTTTTAGGGTGTGCTGGATTCACAGATCCAGAAAAAATTCAAGAGTAATGCTTGGTAAGAGTTACTCCACATACATAACAATGCTACTGCCCTGCAGTACAGTTCTGTATTATAAAAATATACAATCATGACTGACTCTCAACTATCTTAGAGTGTGCCTTCATAAATATCCCCTAACCAATTGCAACACCCAGATCTACAGGCATGTACACTACCTCACAACATGGACCACTTCAGGCAAAATTACTGAAGTCAAAACTTTAGCACTGTCGTATTTTAATTACTCGAATTCTACTATCAAATTCTGAGTTAGTGTGCAAGCCACTTTTGACTAAACCAAAAAGGAGAATGACCCTGACAAAATTCAGAAAACAATTTGATTCACCGTGCCCTAGATCAGTTACTGCACTTGTCCAACCTTGTATTTTTAACACATATCAGTCCACGAACAGCTTCCTATTCTCTTTCAATAAAATTGTGGAAAATTCCACACTGATGAAACGATCAATAACATTTTGCACCAGGTGAAAATAATCACTACAGTTTTGCAGCAGGTAATTATACATATATTGTGTTCCCGGCCCAAGTTTGTTATTTCCTCAGCACCTCAGTAGTAACTGACTGACTGACTGAAACCCTCTTCAGTTCCACAATTAAACCATTAATTCAGAGAAATGTAAGTTACTACTATTACTTCCTTACAATTAAAAAAGAGAATCTCATGGCTGTTGGTTGCTCTTTTAGTGGCCAACTTGCCCAGGATGATCTCTGGCGCACGCAAGTTCTGTTATCTGCCAATGGTGCATGGATGATCTTTGCTGTCTCTGTAGGAATACTTGCATGGCTGGACACAGCACAGATTTTTGTAGAACATATGCATCAACATAGGCTTAATTTGCCATGAAATAATAAAAATCACCTCCCTTTCCTTGACTTGTCTTACTTCTTGGCTGCTATTACAACTGACTGAAATGATAAAATTATATCATGATAACTTTGATCTGTCACATGTGCCAGACTTTACCTATGTGGCTAAGTCATACAGATGAATGCGCCTTGGCTCAGGAATAGAGTCCACTAACAACATGCACAAGGAACAATAAGTGCTCTAATATTTGGTTTTAGTGTAGTGAAAGTATAAAACCACCTGAAGTTTACGCACAAAAATATCGAGGTCTGGTATGGGGAGCCATGCTTGTCTTAGCAGCGAGTTGCAAATTAATAAAATATGTGGTATATATAGCCAGTTCTCCTCATTTACATCAGGTGCTTCCTCTTGTGACTCTGTAAAACACAGCAGTTGTTGAAGCAGTCATATAGAGAACTCCAAGTTGATAGACTCTCGAAAATGAAGGCTATATACGACATAAGATCTATAGTTTAAACTGGATTTGAAATAGGCTCTTGATATTGCTTTAAGCCATTGGTGTCCGAGATGAGTTTGACTCAGAAATTCATTAAATGAAACTCCTTTCACTTTACCTCTTTTGGATCATGCAAAAAGGCACACAGCAATACACCATTACTATCAGTAAATTTAAACCTGTAGCAAGATATTACTATGTTAACATAATTTGGTGGCTAGATCATAAGGAATAACTAATTAGAGAAGATGTGCTGATTGGGTCAGAAATTATATAGGGCATCTGAAATTCAAAATGTACTTTGGATTTATGCAAGCCCTGTAATAGTTTCTTACATTAAATTGCCATGGATATATAACTTCTTAAACAAGTCTGCCAATTCCTTTATCATAACTTGATGTACTATTGTAATTCTAGACAGAGCAGAGACAGTAAAGTATAATGCTTACTCTGCTTGTACTGTTGATTCTAATGTTCATCTGGTGCAGGTATACTGTGCACTGTTAGCACCACTGGGGCCAAGATAACTCCGAGATTTTCATAGAATTGAATGACTTGGTCAAATTCTTAGGCTTAAATGTAGACAAAAATTTGAGCTAGCAGGCACTCTTTGAATGCCTAGCAAACAAGCTGAACAGCTCTGCATTTTGCAATGCAAATATCATCAACTGCAGTTGACATGACACATGAAAAATAGCATATACAAGCAACTTTGAGTCCATTATTAAGTATTGTATTGTTTTTTGGAGTAACTTGACAAACATAGTGGGGATACTAAAAATACAGAAAAGAATCATTCAAAATATGTGCACTGCTAATCACAAAGAACCATGTCGACCATTATTAAGAAAACTTAAAATATTAACTCTGCCATCCTTATACATAAATGAGATTATTATATTTTTGTACACCAGACATGAGTTACTTGAGGGAAATCATTTTGTCCATTGACATGATACCAGAAACAAGGAAAATTTTATGCTCGCCACCCACCGCCTCAGACTGAATGTCCAGGGACCTCAATACATAGGAATGAAAATTCGTAATAAATTAAAAGGGAACAAGTTGATGCAGATGAATTTAAGTTCACTTAAAAGAAAGCTATATGAGGTACTGACACTGAAGTGTTATTACTCAGTGGATGAAGTCATGCAGAACAAACTGGAAATTTGGGCTGGATACAATGTGTTATATATTCCAAGAAATATCCATGTAGTGTTACTATTTATTAATGTAAAAATCATTGTTTCATTATAAATTTTTGACATATCTTGTGTGCGCAAACCAAATGGATTTCAAATGTATGTCGTGAGATGAATAAAACACAATTCATAAAGTGAGAAGGCCAGGAGCATATTAACAGGTTATGGTCAAACATCTGTTGAGCTGCTGTTAATTGACGTGCAAGGCTCAGTGAAATTGATATACTACACATACATACAGGATACTTCAGCACTTGCAATCGATAATGGAGAATTTCTTCATTCAACAGCTGGCTGATCACATTATTGAGAAAATTGATGGTCTACAGGGAGCACCTGTTGTCAATGTGCCCAAAAAAATTATCAGATAGAACACAGAAATACAGGTTCTGTTGTGAATACCAATATCTCAATGCAAGAACTGTGATGGATGCATATCATATATTGAATATAATGAAATGGTGGACAGTCTAGGTCAATGTAAATAGTGCACTTAAAAAATGAGTATCACCTGTAGGAAGTGGTTGCAGAAGACCAACCAAAGACCACATGTACCATACCAGGGGGACACTACCAGTGTCAATGGATACTGTTTGGTCTTACAAATATGCCAGCCACAGTCCACAGGTTATCAGATGGAGGACTAAGGCGATTAAAAGCACATGATATAGATGATATTGTGTTGTAGTTGTGGTCTTCAGTTTAAAGACTGGTTTGATGTGGCTCTCCATGCTACATTCTGTGTAACCCTCTTCATCTCTGAGTAATTAATGCAGCTTACATCCTTATGAATCTGCTTATTGTACTCATCTCTTGGTCTCCCTCTACGATTTGTACCCTCCATGCTTACCTCCAGTCCTAAATTGGTGATCCCTTGATGCCTCAGAAAGTGTCCTACCAACCAATCCCTTCTTCTAGTCAAGTTGTGCCACAAATTCATCTTCTTCCCAATTCTATTCAGTACGTTCTCATTAGTTATGTGATCTACTCATCTAATCTTCGGCATTCTTCTGTAGCACCACATTTCAAAAGTTTCTGTTCTCTTCTTGTCTAAACTGTTTATCATCCATGTTTCCCTTCCATACATGGATACACCCCCACACAAATACTTTCAGAAAAAAACATCCTAACCATTAAATCTATACTCGATGTTAACAAATTTCCGTTCCTCAGAAACACTTTCCTTGCCATAGCCAGTCTACATTTTATATTCTGCCTACCTCAACCATCATCAGTTATTTTGCTACCAAAATTGCAAAACTCATCTACTACTTTAAGCGTCTCACTTCCTAATCTAATTCCTTCAGCATCACCTGATCTAATCCAACTACATTCTATTATCCTTATTTTGCATCTGTTGATGTTCATCTTATATCCTCTTTTCAAGACACTGCCCTTTCTATTCAACTGTTCTTCCAAGTTCTTTGCTGTCTCTGACAGAATTACAATGTCAGTGGCAAACCTCAAGATTTTTATTTCTTCTCCCTGGATTTTAATTCCTACTCCAATTTTTTTCTTTTGTTTCCTTTACTGCTTGCTCAATATACAAATTGAATAACATCAGGGATAGGCTACAATCCTGTTTCACTCCCTTCCCAACCACTGCTTCCCTTTTGTGCCATAAACTTAAAACTGCCATCTGGTTTCTGTACAAATTGTAAATAGCCTTTTGTGTCCTGTATTTTACCCCTGCCACCTTCAGAATTTGAGAGTATCCCAGTCAACATCATCAAAACCTTTCTATAAATCTACATATGTGTAAGTTTGGCCTTCCTTAACCTATCTTCTAAGATACATCGTAGGATCAGTGTTGTCTTATGTGTTCCTACATTTCTACAGAATTCAAACTGATCTTCCCAGAGATCAGTTTCTATCAGTTTTTCCATTTGTCTTTAAAGAATTTGGGTTAGTATTTTGCATTTAAGACTTATTAACATGATAGTTCAGTAATTTTTGCACCTGTTAGTGCCTGCTTTCTTTGGAACTGGAATTATTATATTCTTCTTGAACTCTGAGGGTATTTAGCCTGTTTCATACATCTTGCTCATCAGATGGCTGGTTCTCCCATGACTATAAGTAATTCTAACGGAATGTTGTCTACTCCCAGGTCCTTGGATTGATTTAGGTCTTTCAGTGCTCTGACAAATTCTCAATGTCCCATCTCATCTTCATCTACGTCTTCTTCCATTTCCATAATATTGCCCTTAAGCACATCTCCCTTGTGCAGACCCTCTATATACTTGTTCAATCTTTCTGCTTTCCCTTCTTTGCTTAGAACTGGTTTTCCATCTGTGTTCTTGATATTCATACAGGTCATTCTTTAGGTGGCATCTGTCTTACCCCCTAGTGATATATGCTTCTACATTCTTACACATATCCTCTAGCCGATGTCGCTTAGCCATTTTACACTTCCTATTTATCTCATTTTTTAGACGTTTGTATTCCTTTTTGCCTGCTTCATCTACTGCATTTTTATATTTTCTCCTTTCATCAATTAAATTCAATATCTCTTCTGTTACCCAATGAGCTCCACTAGTCCTCGTCTTTTTATGAAATTAATCCTCTGCTCCCTTCACTATTTCATCTCTCAAAGTTACCTATTCTTCTTCTATGTATTTCTTTCCCCTGTTCTTGTCAATCATTCCCTGATGCTCCCTCTGTAACTCTCTACAACCTCTGATTCTTTCAGTTTTAATCTACAGTTCATAACCAATAGATTGTTGTCAGAGCCCAAATCTGCTGCTGGAAATGTCTTACAATTTAAAACCTGGTTCCTCTACAATCAATCTGAAACCTTCCACTGTCTACAGGACTCTTGTATGTATACAACCTTCTTTCATGATTTTTAAACCAAGTGTTTACCATTATTAAATTGTGCTCTGTGCAAAATTCTACTAGGCAGCTTCCTCATTCATTCCTTACCCCCAGTGTTTATTCACATACTATTTTTCCTTCTCTTCCTTTCCCTTTTGTTGAATTCCAGTTCCCCATGACAATTAAATGTTCTTCTCCCTTAACTATCAGAATAAATTCTTCTCCCTTAACTATCAGAATAATTTCTTTTAACTCATCACATATTTCTTCAATCCCTTTGTCATCTGTGGAGCTAGTTCGCAAATAAACTTGCACTACTGTGTAGGCATGGGCATTGTGTCTATCAGAGGTACAATAATGTGTTCACTTTGCTGTTTGTAGTAACTTATCTGTATTCCTATTTTTGTATTCATTATTAAACCTACTATTTGATTTATTAAAAACAAAGATTCCAAGACTTACCAAGCGGGAAAGCGCCGGCAGACAGGCACATGAACAAAACACACAAACACACACACAGAATTACTAGCTTTCGCAACCGATGGTTGCTTCTTCAGGAAGGAGAGGGAAAGACGAAAGGATGTGGGTTTTAAGGGAGAGGGTAAGGAGTCATTCCAATCCCGGGAGCGGAAAGACTTCCCTTAGGGGAAAAAAAGGACAGGTGTACACTGGCACACACACACACACAAACACACACACACACACACACACACACATATCCATCTGCACATACACAGACACAAGCAGACATATTTAAAGGCAAAGAGTAAGGGCAGAGATGTCAGTCGAGGCGGAAGTACAGAGGCAAAGAAGTTGTTGAAAGACTACAGGTGAGGTATGAGCGGCGGCAACTTGAAATTAGCGGAGGTTGAGGCCTGGCGGATATCGAGAAGAGAGGATATACTGAAGGGCGAGTTCCCATCTCCGGAGTTCGGATAGGTTGGTGTTGGTGGGAAGTATCCAGATAACTCGGACGGTGTAACACTGTGCCAAGATGTGCTGGCCATGCATCAAGGCATGTTTAGCCACAGGGTGATCCTCATTACCAACAAACACTGTCTGCCTGTGTCCATTCATGCGAATGGACAGTTTGTTGCTGGTCATTCCCACATAGAAAGCGTCACAGTGCAGGCAGGTCAGTTGGTAAATCACGTGGGTGCTTTCACACGTGGCTCTCCCTTTGATCGTGTAAACCTTCCGGGTTACAGGACTGGAGTAGGTGGTGGTGGGAGGGTGCATAGGACAGGTTTTACACCGGGGGCAGTTGCAAGGGTAGGAGCCAGAGGGTAGGGAAGGTGGTTTGGGGATTTCATAGGGATGAACCAAGAGGTTACAAAGGTTAGGTGGACGGCGGAAAGACACTCTTGGTGGAGTGGGGAGGATTTCATGAAGGATGGATCTCATTTCGGGGCAGGATTTTGGGAAGTCGTATCTGTGCTGGAGAGCCACATTCAAGGTCTGATCCAGTCCCGGGAAGTATTCTGTCACAAGTGGGGCACTTTTGGGGTTCTTCTGTGAGAGGTTCTGGGTTTGAGGGGATGAGGAAGTGGCTCTGGTTGTCTGCTTCTGTACCAGGTTGGGGGGGTAGTTGCGGGATGCGAAAGCTGTTTTCAGGTTGTTGGTGTAATGGTCGAGGGATTCAGGACTGGAGCAGATTCGTTTGCCACGAAGGCCTAGGCTGTAGGGAAGGGACCGTTTGATATGGAATGGGTGGCAGCTGTCATAATGGAGGTACTGTTGCTTGTTGGTGGGTTTGATGTGGACGGATGTGTGCAGCTGGCCATTGGACAGATGGAGGTCAACGTCTAGGAAAGTGGCATGGGATCTGGAGTAGGACCAGGTGAATCTGATGGAACCAAAGGAGTTGAGGTTGGAGAGGAAATTCTGGAGTTGTTCTTCACTGTGAGTCCAGATCATGAAGATGTCATCAATAAATCTGTACCAAACTTTGGGTTGGCAGGCTTGGGTAACCAAGAATGCTTCCTCTAAGCGACCCATAAATAGGTTGGCATACGAGGGGGCCATCCTGGTACCCATGGCTGTTCCCTTTAATTGTTGGTATGTCTGGCCTTCAAAAGTGAAGAAGTTGTGGGTCAGGATGAAGCTGGCTAAGGTGACGAGGAAAGAGGTTTTAGGTAGGGTGGCGGGTGATCGGCGTGAAAGGAAGTGCTCCATTGCAGCGAGGCCCTGGACGTGCGGGATATTCGTGTATAGGGAAGTGGCATCAATGGTTACAAGGATGGTTTCCGGGGGTAACAGACTGAGTACGGATTCCAGGCGTTCGAGAAAGTGGTTGGTGTCTTTGATGAAGGATGGGAGACTGCATGTAGTGGGTTGAAGGTGTTGATCTACGTAGGCAGAGATACGTTCTGTGGGGGCTTGGTAACTAGCTACAATGGGGCGGCCAGGATGTTTGGGTTTGTGAATTTTAGGAAGTAGGTAGAAGGTAGGAGTGCGAGGTGTCGGTGGGGTGAGGAGTTTGATGGAGTCAGGTGAAAGGTTTTGTAGGGGGCCTAAGGTTCTGAGGATTCCTTGAAGCTCCGCCTGGACATCAGGAATGGGATTACCTTGGCAAACTTTGTATGTAGAGTTGTCTGAAAGCTGACGCAGTCCCTCAGCCACATACTCCCGACGATCAAGTACTATCCAAATTGAACCCTGCCTGCAACAGTTCCGTCCTCCATCACAGCGGGACCCACCTCCTCTTCCTCAAAATCACCCTCTCCAAACCTTCCAGGAATTTCTCACTTCCAGCCTTGCCTCTCAATCTTTCTTGATAAACCTTAATCCTACTCCCAACATCACCACAGCCGAAGCCCAGGCTATCCGTGATCTGAAAGCTGACCGATCCATCATCATCCTTCCGGCTGACAAGGGTTCCACGACAGTGGTACTTGATCGTCGGGAGTATGTGACTGAGGGACTGCGTCAACTTTCAGACAACTCTACATACAAAGTTTGCCAAGGTAATCCCATTCCTGATGTCCAGGCGGAGCTTCAAGGAATCCTCAGAACCTTAGGCCCCCTACAAAACCTTTCACCTGACTCCATCAAACTCCTCACCCCACCGACACCTCGCACTCCTACCTTCTACCTACTTCCTAAAATTCACAAACCCAAACATCCTGGCCGCCCCATTGTAGCTGGTTACCAAGCCCCCACAGAACGTATCTCTGCCTACGTAGATCAACACCTTCAACCCATTACATGCAGTCTCCCATCCTTCATCAAAGACACCAACCACTTTCTCGAACGCCTGGAATCCGTACCCAGTCTGTTACCCCCGGAAACCATCCTTGTAACCATTGATGCCACCTCCCTATACACGAATATCCCGCACATCCAGGGCCTCGCTGCAATGGAGCACTTCCTTTCACGCCGATCACCTGCCACCCTACCTAAAACCTCTTTCCTCGTCACCTTAGCCAGCTTCATCCTGACCCACAACTTCTTCACTTTTGAAGGCCAGACATACCAACAATTAAAGGGAACAGCCATGGGTACCAGGATGGCCCCCTCGTATGCCAACCTATTTATGGGTCGCTTAGAGGAAGCCTTCTTGGTTACCCAAGCCTGCCAACCCAAAGTTTGGTACAGATTTATTGATGACATCTTCATGATCTGGACTCACAGTGAAGAACAACTCCAGAATTTCCTCTCCAACCTCAACTCCTTTGGTTCCATCAGATTCACCTGGTCCTACTCCAGATCCCATGCCACTTTCCTAGACGTTGACCTCCATCTGTCCAATGGCCAGCTGCACACATCCGTCCACATCAAACCCACCAACAAGCAACAGTACCTCCATTATGACAGCTGCCACCCATTCCATATCAAACGGTCCCTTCCCTACAGCCTAGGCCTTCGTGGCAAACGAATCTGCTCCAGTCCTGAATCCCTCGACCATTACACCAACAACCTGAAAACAGCTTTCGCATCCCGCAACTACCCCCCCAACCTGGTACAGAAGCAGATAACCAGAGCCACTTCCTCATCCCCTCAAACCCAGAACCTCTCACAGAAGAACCCCAAAAGTGCCCCACTTGTGACAGAATACTTCCCGGGACTGGATCAGACCTTGAATGTGGCTCTCCAGCACAGATACGACTTCCCAAAATCCTGCCCCGAAATGAGATCCATCCTTCATGAAATCCTCCCCACTCCACCAAGAGTGTCTTTCCGCCGTCCACCTAACCTTTGTAACCTCTTGGTTCATCCCTATGAAATCCCCAAACCACCTTCCCTACCCTCTGGCTCCTACCCTTGCAACCGCCCCTGGTGTAAAACCTGTCCTATGCACCCTCCCACCACCACCTACTCCAGTCCTGTAACCCGGAAGGTTTACACGATCAAAGGGAGAGCCACGTGTGAAAGCACCCACGTGATTTACCAACTGACCTGCCTGCACTGTGACGCTTTCTATGTGGGAATGACCAGCAACAAACTGTCCATTCGCATGAATGGACACAGGCAGACAGTGTTTGTTGGTAATGAGGATCACCCTGTGGCTAAACATGCCTTGATGCATGGCCAGCACATCTTGGCACAGTGTTACACCGTCCGAGTTATCTGGATACTTCCCACCAACACCAACCTATCCGAACTCCGGAGATGGGAACTCGCCCTTCAGTATATCCTCTCTTCTCGATATCCGCCAGGCCTCAACCTCCGCTAATTTCAAGTTGCCGCCGCTCATACCTCACCTGTAGTCTTTCAACAACTTCTTTGCCTCTGTACTTCCGCCTCGACTGACATCTCTGCCCTTACTCTTTGCCTTTAAATATGTCTGCTTGTGTCTGTGTATGTGCAGATGGATATGTGTGTGTGTGTGTGTGTGTGTGTGTGTTTGTGTGTGTGTGTGCCAGTGTACACCTGTCCTTTTTTTCCCCTAAGGGAAGTCTTTCCGCTCCCGGGATTGGAATGACTCCTTACCCTCTCCCTTAAAACCCACATCCTTTCGTCTTTCCCTCTCCTTCCTGAAGAAGCAACCATCGGTTGCGAAAGCTAGTAATTCTGTGTGTGTGTTTGTGTGTTTTGTTCATGTGCCTGTCTGCCGGCGCTTTCCCGCTTGGTAAGTCTTGGAATCTTTGTTTTTAATATATTTTTCCCATGTGGAAGTTTCTTTCTATTTTATTTACTACTATTTGATTTTGTATTTATAACCCTGTATTCAACTGATCAGAACTCCAGTTCCTCCTGACACCAAACTTCATTAATTCCCAGTATATCTAACTTTAACCTATCCATTTCCTGTTGTAAATTTCCTAATCTGTCTGTCCAATTAACAGATCTGACAGTTGACACTCCGATCTGTAGAACACCAGTTTTGTTTCTCCTGATAATAATGTGCTCTTGAGAAGTTCCCACCCGGAGATCTGAATGGGGGACTATATTACCTCCAGAATATTTTACCCAAGAGGACATCGTCATCATTTAACCATACAGTAAAGCTTCATGCCCTCGGGAAAAATTACGGCTGTAGTTTCCCCTTGCTTTCAGCCGTTCACAGTACCAGCATAGCAATGCTGTTTTGGTTAATGTTACAAGGACAGTTCAATCTATTATCCAGATGATATTATTGTTTTCAAATATTTGAAGGAGCATGCACAACAGCTGGAGGATGTTTTGAAGATGTACCATTTCGCTTGCGTAACATTAAGTATTGAAAAGTGTCACTTTGCATCCACAGAGGTAAACTAACTAGGACATGTGATTAGCCAAGATGGTATGAAGACAGACCCAAGGTTGATATGTACTGTCCATGATTTCTTACTGGCGCTAATGGTGAGATAACTCCAATCAGTTCGCTGAAATCACTACACCAATAACTCATTTGTTTAAAAAGGGTGCGAAATTTCAGTGAACAACTGTCCGCCAAACTATATTCAAAAAATTGAGATAGGTATTTACAATTAACTTGGTATTAACGTTTCCAAATTACAACATAGAATATTTCCTGCCATGTTCCATAAGCAACCAGGTGACAGGATGCATTCTAAGTCAGAATTTGGATGACAGGGAACACACAGTAGCATATTCATAAAAGCAGTTAAAGCCAGATGGAATTACTTAACCATGGAGAAGGAAGTGATGGTTGTCACGTGTGATATTATCCATTTGTGTTCTTACATGTATGGTGAATAATTCAAAGTTATAACAAACGATGTGGCATTAAATGGTTATTAGGGCTGAAAGATCCTTTGAGCAGATTAAATCATATGACATTAGAATTGAGTTAATTTTATTGCAAGGCAGTACAGAAACTCAGCATGAAATAAGGCAATGCCAAAGGTTTAAGTAGAAAGATTAGGGGTACATGTGTGCTTGTCAGACACCATGCCGAGTGGGAAGAAGTGCAGGCCACTGACACAACTGCCTGTTATTTAGGATACAGTTGCTACACCTGTTGGACTGTTGTATAGGATGACAAAGGTTGGGTCATTCTTTGTGTTACCTGCAGCTCTGAGGGACAAAGTGTTGAAGGAAGCACACATTCATGTGTTAGCGGGTCAGGGAAATCAAAGTTTTTCAATAGTTGAATGATACTAGTGGAGGACAAGAAGACAGGACATTCTTCAGTGTGTACGGGACTGCATACCATGCCAATCTCAGTCATCAGTGAATACTACTGGAAAGATTACCTAAGGCACCCAAGCCATTTAAAATGGTGGGAATGGACATTTTGGGTCCATTCAACTTAATACTGTAGTGGTGTGTGAGTAACTGTTACATGTTGAACTATTGTAGACCACTTTTCACATAACGTTATGATGGTTGCAATACTTAATCAACAAGTGAATACATTGGACAGGCAATGGTAAACAACTGCTTTTTAAAGTTTGGAGTGTCCAAAACAATAATTACAGATCAGGGCATTAACTTCATGCCTGAGCTGATTAAGCAGTTGTGTCATCTGTTGTGAATACAGAGGCTAAGAACTAGTTCCTTCCACTCTCAGCTGAAAAGAACAACAGAACGCACTCAATGTACTGTTGGTAAAAATGTTAGATACTTATTAACAGTCAACATAATGACCATGATTTTTACCCGCCAAAAGTCATAGCAGACTATAATTCTAATGTGTATGGTAGCATGGAGCTCTCACTGTAAAAGGTGGTATACAGTAGAAACATACCAATGCCTTTCAAACTTATTACGCCTCAAGTTTGGAAAAATGGGGAGTCAGTGGTGAAGTTCATGAAGTTGTTGCAGGATGTGTGGAAATGGGTAAAGAAAGTGAATACAAAAGTGCTCGAGTGGCAAGAACAAATGGAACAATGTGTTATTAAGCTACATGAGTATAAACTCAGTCAATGGGTTATGCTGGCAAGCGCATACACACCAAAGGGCAAAATGAAAAAAATACTTATGTAGTGTCAAGGGCCATACCAAGTCGTAGAAATGACATCACCCATGACTGTGAAGATGCAGCTACCAACAATGACTTCCATGTTCATGTAGGATGCATTAAGTCTTTTAAGAGTTCTTTAGACATTTTACCACAAGTGCCAGTGCCACTGCCTGCAGGGAAAGATAAAACTAAGAGGAGAATGTGCATGGAGTGCCTTACGCACTCACATCACGCCAGTAGATATTGAATTGTGAGGGATATGTAAACGGTTTTGTGGTAAAATGTGTGGAAGTTGTGTCATTGCCTACTTGTAATGGGGCTGTTGTAATACAGCAAGTCTGTCTGTGTGGTGTTGTTATGTTTTGTTATTAATGGGATGGTAGGTAGATAGTAAATAAGTAAGCGGGAATATACAACTGTAATACAATGCTTGATGTAGTAATGAACCTTCGACGACCAGTCTTGTAGAGGTGGAGGAAGAATGATGTGAATCCCTTTCCCCCATCAAGAATGTGCAGGACGGGTACTATAATTCTGAAGATTCTGCACCACTCAGGGGGAGGTATATGGGCAGACTTCAGAGCCAACAACGCAAAGTGAGTGTGTTGTTTTCCAGACAGGAGGACATCATGTCAACTAACCACTGGTAGATGTTAAGGCTGCTCTATTAGACATGGGAAGTAAGAAATTAGGTAAAAAGATTAGAAGAGACATTCATCAAGCTGCATCCCAAAGCTGAGAGGAAAGAAATAGTAGGGGAAATAAGGGAGAGTGTCAGGGGTTGCAACTCTTATACTCACATCCATGATACTCATGGTCATAATGTAATCGTGCTGCTCATAATGGTACTGCTGTAACATCTGTTCATCTGTATAATAGGACCCTTCTGTGAGGCTATAAGCTCATCCAATGAATGAAGGAGGACTTGTTTTGTGAAGAAGAAGCCCTGCACAAGGCCGCTCGTACAGACAGAGCTCTCATAATTTAGGTTGTAATTAATTGTAGTTTAACACTTTTAACTAATTAAATACATTCATTAGTGTACGCTTCAAGCTCACCATTAAAAGTTTTTCTTTTATTTGCGCAGTGTCCTAGTAATCGCGAAAAATTTGGTTGTTTACTTACTGCTGCTTAGGCCTAATTTTTCGAGTGTGCATTTGCTGTAGTTTAACTGATTAAATCCGTTCATTTGGGTGCTTTTCAAGCTCACCATTAAAGGTTTTTCTTTTATTTGTGTATTGTTCCAGTAATTGCGAAAGGTTCATTTTGTTCATATTTCGCAGCTTTGACTTACTTTCTGAGTGTGCATACTTAGCATTATACCGCAATCTTAAGTGCATTTGGTATAGATTAACTAATTAAACATGTTCATTAGTATGCTCTTCAAGCTTGCCATTAAAGGTTTTTCTTTTATTTACGTATTCCTCCACTTATCGCAAAAAGGTCGTTTTGGTTACATTCAGCTGTTTAAGCCTAATTTTTGATCGTGCATATTTAGCATGATACCACAAATTTAAGTGCATTTGGTAATAGTTTACTTACATATTAGTTGCCAAAACATATTTAGTGTCCTTTCGCATCTGTATTTAATATATTATCGTTATCACTTAGTAAATCTCTTAACTAATTTCCAAACTACCATGGATACTAAGTGTGTGAGCTGCAGTAGGAAAGTTAGTTCAGGGGTTTTGTGCAGCTGTTGTGACAGGTGGTTTCATTGGGGAAATTGTAGCGGCATGGAAATTGGGGATGCAAACAAGACTCTTCCATTCTTTTGCAGGGTTTGCTCAAGAGATAGGATTATAGCTGAACAGGAGGAGAAAATTAAGAGCCCTTCACACTGATTTGGACAGAGTGAGGGAGGAACTGTAGAGGTTAAGGGGGGAGGAGGGTAAACAGCAGTGGGAAGTGGTAGCTGAACAGGAGGAGAAAATTAAGAGCCCTCCACACTGATTTGAACTGAGTGAGGGAGGAACTGAAGAGGTTAAGGGGGGAGGAGGGTAAACAACGGTGGGAAGTGGTAGCTGGGAACAGGGGCCACAAAAAGAGGACAGTGTCTGACAGTTTCCCAATTGGCACAACCAATAGATTTGCCTTGCTACCGCAGTTAAGTAAGGAAGAGGCTCCAGTAGAAGTAGATGTAGTTAAGATGCAACAGAACCTTGCTAGGAAACCAACTGTTTCAAAAAAAGTAGAAAGTAAGAGGAAAACTCTGTTGCTAGGTAGCAGCCATGGAAGAGGTGTGGGCCAGATTTTGCAGGAAAAATTAGGCGACAGGTACCAGGTCACAAACTTTTTCAAGCCAAGTGCACGTCTTATCCAGGTGATAGAGGATATAGGTTCCTTGTGCAAGGGTTTCGCAAAGCAGGAACATGTGATGATAGTGGGTGGAGTGGGAAACAGTATTGATAGGGATCAGGGCTACAGTATTGAGTGTGACCTGGTGAAAATACCCTCAGCAACGACTCATACCAGTGTTGGGCTGGTGCCTGCTTTAGTGTGGCATGACCAGCCCCAGTTGAACCGCTCTGTCAGGAGGGTAAATATGGAGTTGGATCAGTTGCATAGGGCGGCCACTCTGTCAGCCTTTGGATTGGTTCCTGTCGAGGCTATTGATAGGGGGGATTTCACAAAGCATGGCCTACATCTCAATAGGAAAGGGAAGGGTAAACTGGCAGGGTTGTTAGCGAAATCCATAAGGGGGGACACTAGTACTCATGGATGTACCTCTTTTTTAAACTGATATCAGTGTCCACTGAGAAGTTCAGGCAGGCAGGTGCTAAAAAGGTCCAAAACTCACAAAATTCACAGCCACCTTCTTCTACCCAGCCACGCCCTACAACCCTGACCACATCACCTGCTCCGGTCATCCTATTACACTCACAACAGGAAAGTAAATAATAATGTTACCATATTTAACCAAAATATTTAAGGATTAAAGAAAAAAGTAGATTCTCACAAAAGCAAAGTAAAAAATAATGTTACCATTTTTCGCCAAAATATCCCGGGACTGATGTATAAATTAGATGAGCTCCTGGTTTGTTTAGATGACATTGAATCTTATAGTGTAATAGATAATACTGTGCCTGTCTGAGCATCACATTGTGTCTGATATGGAAAAGTAAAATATAAGTGGTTATAAACTAGCTGCACATATGAGTAGAGAGAATAAGGTGAAAGGAAGAGTTGCCATATATGTCAAAAGTTATCACTGTGTAGAAAGCTTAGATACAAAGAAGTTTTGTCTAGAGCAACATATAGAAGCATTTGCCTGTCAACTTAAACTGAAGGAGGGCTCTTTTATAATTGTAACAATATATACGTCCCCTTCAGGAGACTTTCATTTATTCCTGAAAACTTGGGTGCCTTGTTGTGCTATCTCTCAGATAGGGGAAAGTAAAATATTATTTGTGGGGACTTCAATGTCGATTCACTGAACTGTCATTAATTTTCCTACTCGGATAGTAAAGGACAGCAGCACATTGATAGATAGCACTGTTATAGACCAAGATAGGTTTAAAAACATAAATTCTTGTCCTGTTGAGAATGGCCTTTCTGATCATGATGCTCAGCTAGTTACAGTATATGACATAGCTCCATTCAGTAATTCAAAACTACCCTCCAGAGTTGTGTGTTCAATTAATGACTCAACAATTAGAAATTTCAAAGAAAATCTTCAGCAGTTAGACTGGGATGATGTGTACAATGAACCCGAAGCTAACTGATTTCATGATACACTTGTAAGAGAATTTTAAAAATGTTTCCCCAAGAAAGTACTTAAATCTAATTATAAGAAACCATGCAAAAAACCTTGGCTTACTAAAGAAATAAAAATATCTTGTAACCACAAAAGGGAACTGTATCTAACAACAAGAAAGAGTAATGACCCAGAAACAGCCAAATATTATAAAAACTACTGTGCTATATTAAGAAAGGTTATTAAAAAGTCCAGAAGAATGTGCATCATGTCTGAGATTAATACCTCTGATAACAAAATCAAAACAATTTGTAGTATTATTACAAGGGAGACAGGGCAACCAAGAGTACAGGATGATGGCATCACCATCAAAGCGAATGGAAACTTGATAAACAAGAAGCCAGAAGTTGAAAACACTTTGAATAATCATTTTTTAAATGTAAATAAAACAGAAAGAAACTTCCACATGGGAAAAATATATTAAAAACAATAATTCCAAGACTTACCAAGCGGGAAAGCAACGGCAGACAGGCACAATGAACAAAACACACAGACACACACACAGAATTACTAGCTTTCGCAACCAATGGTTGCTTCTTCAGGAAGGAGCGGGAAAGACGAAAGGATGTGGGTTTTAAGGGAGAGGGTAAGGAGTCATTCCAATCCTGGGAGCGGAAAGACTTCCCTTAGGGGGGGAAAAAAAAAAAGACAGGTACACACACACACACACACACACACACACACACACACACACACACACACACACACACATATCCATCCGCACATATACAGACACAAGCAGACATATGCCGGCACTTTCCTGCTTGGTAAGTCTTGGAATCTTTGTTTTTAATACATTTTTTAAATGTTGTAGAGAAAATAGGATCTAAATATTCATTAGAAGAAACAAGGCAGTTAATGGAAGAGGCCTTACCCATACTTTTTATACAAATAAAATTCCACTCACCTCTCCTTCTGAAATTAGGAAGACAATAAACTCTCTCAAGAATAAAAGCTCACATAGAATTGATGGCATTTCCAGCAGGATAATAAAAGCTTGTTCCCAAGAAATAAGTGGGATTCTTAGCCACATAAGTAATAGCTCTCTGAAGCAGGATATTTTCCCAGATAGTATGCCATTGTTAAACCAATGCATAAAAAAGGGGATACGTCTGATGTCAACAACTACTGCCCAATCTCTCTTCTGACTGCCTTATCCAAAATTCTTGAAAAAGTAATGTATTTTACAGTAGCTTCACACCTTTGTAAAAATAAAGTTTTAACAAAATGTCAGTTTGGTTTCCAGAAGGGTTTTTCAATGGAATATGCTACATATACTTATATACTTTCACTAATGAAATATTAAATGCTCTGAGTAACCGGAAGTTACCCATTGGGATTTTTTGTGATCTATCAAAGGCTTTTGATTGTGTAAATCTTGGAACACTTCTAGATAAGCTCAAGTACTGTGGTATGATTGGGGCAGTTCTCAAATGGTTTAAATCATACCTAACTGGAAGAGTGCAGAAAGTTGAAATAAGCAGTTCACATAATATGCAAAAAAACTGGTGATTTCTCAAACTGGGGAACAATCAAGAATGTGCCGCAAGATTTGGTGTTGGGTCCTCTGTGTTCTTAATATATATTAATGACTTGCCATTCTATATTCACGAAGAGGCAAAGCTAGTACTTTTTGCCGATGATACAAGTATAGCTATCACACCCGACAGACAAGAATTAACAGGTGAAATTGAAAACGATGTTTTTCAGAAAATCATTAAGTGGTTCTTTGCAAATGGGGTCTCATTAAATTTTGACAAAACACAGTATATACAGTTCAACACAGTAAATGGAATGACACCATTAATAAATATAGACTTCAATCAGAAATCGGTAGCTAAGGTAGAATATTCAACATTTCTAGGCGTATGTATTGATGAGGGGTTGAACTGGAAAAAACACACTGAGGATCTGCTGAAACATTTGAGTTCAGCTACTTATGCTATTAGGGTCATTGCAAATTTTGGTGATATACATCTCAGTAAATTAGCTTACCACACCTATTTTCATTCTCTACTTTCGTACGGCATCATATTCTGGGGTAACTCATCATTGAGTAAAAGTGTGTTCAATGTACAAAAGTGTGTAATCAGAATAATTGCTGGAGCTCATCCAAGATCATCCTGCAGACACTTATTTAAAGAGCTAGAAATCTTCACTGTAGCCTCACAATTTATATATTCACTTATGAAATTTGTTATTAACAATTCGAACGAATTCAAAAGTAATAGCAGTGTACATGGCTCTAACACTAGGAGAAAGAATGATTTTCACTACTCAAGGTTAAATCTAACTTTGGCTCAGGAGGTAAATTATGCTGCCACAAAAGTCTTTGTCCACTTACCTAATAGCACCAAAAGTCTGACAGATAGCCATATAGCATTTAAAAGGAAATTAAATAATTTCTTAATGGAAACTCCTTCTACTTATTAGATGAATTTTTGGATGTATTAAGTGGCTAATTTCCCCAATCCCTACAAAAAAAAAAAGAAAAAAAGTGTTGTTTAATATTTTGTGTAATGTAATCTCTCGTATAGACACCTTTTATTAACCTGACACATTCCACATCATTACAAAGTGTCGTATTCATGATCTATGGAACAAGTACTAATCTAATCTCAAAAGTGCATCCTCAATGACCAATCAGCAAACACTGCTGCACATTGGCATCCACAGCAGGCACCTGGTTCATGCAACCATGCTGACTGCTGTTCACTGGCAACGAAGGCTTGAATTTGCATGTCAGTACCACAAATGGACGTCTGCTGAGTGGTGACAGGTGACCTTTTCGCATGAATTACATTTTACACTCCATCAGGCAGATGGCCATCAGCATGTACAGTGTGAAACAAGTGAAAGCAGATACCCTGCAACAATCATCAAAAGGGTCCAAACCGCAAGAGTTATGGGAGTGTTATGGGCTGGTCAATGTATTTGTGGCATTCCCTGGATGGTTTCATAATTCTAGGAGGACACAGTGGATAACACAGGTTTGCAACAATCCTCAGGGACCAGTTTGTGAATGGCACCTACCAAAAAGATTGTGCAAGATGTCACACAACTCTCAATGTTTGTGCATGGTTCAAAAAGTGCAAGGATGAGTTTACCATGCTCCTCTGGCCACCAAACTCTGAATCCTCAACCAAGAAACCAAGTGTAGCTGGCCATGACACTGGAGTCAGCAATGCTCCATGTCCCTGTTGGTACCTTTGAGAACCTCACTGACGGTCTTCCTGAGCATCTGGTAGTGGTCTACTGTATGAAAGGTGGTCACATTAAAGTGACTGAACAGTGACATTTACATTAAGGAATAGCCAATTAACCTTGTAGTTGAAGCTGAACTAGCACAGAGAAACCGGAATCTGTTGTAAAATATGTATTGAGACTTTGCAGAATTGCCACAAGCTAAAATCTAGTAAGCCATATCTCCTGAAGGAGAGAGGCATGAAGTGCTGTAGTTAATTCACATGGCAAGGCTGATTAAAATTGAAACCACTAACATTGAAGACAAGAGGCCACAGAAGGTCAGTTCGTGCTACCCAGGTGAAGCTACATCAGGAGCTACCTGCTAATTTGACAAGTACTGTCACCACAGTGCTGAGGCAGTTACCATACGCTACACCCAAGCAGGAACTAGAGGTGTAACAGCATTAACACAGTTGAAAGACAGAGCTACTGTGGTGCAGGTGACCTAACTTCTTTAAGCCTGAGCTGTGGCTCTGTTGTGATGTACGTGGTTGTAACAGATGCCTTAGCAAAAGAGGGCTGAGCCAAATCCTTAAAAATACTAATCAATTCTAAACAGATGAACAGCAGTGTTCCTGGCCACCAGCTCTGAGGGTGGACTTACAACAGTCTATGAGTGTACACAAATCAACAAGTCACCACCTATGAACTCTGTCGCTGCTAGTTGTGGCCCTGGAATTCATGATGAGTCCAATGCTGCCAACTTAGCACATTCCAACCAGCAGGCCTACTTCAGTTGCTGCTGGCCTCCTCCACTGATAGTTTAGTCAGAGTCCAGGTCCATGCAGCCTCTCAGCCACAAATGCTGTGTGGGCAAGTTCTTCGCAGCCTGCCTCTGCTTGCAAGGGCAGGCACTGCTGCTATGATCCATCTTAACCACGTTGGGTTCACAGTGTGATTCCACACACCTTGGCATGCCCTGTCCTGCACAGCCAGATTGTCTCTTATCTCCATTGTGAGCTTCTGCCCACTGCTGGAGTCAGGATTCTTACCGAGTCGGTGCCATTATCATTTCACAGGCCGTGTGATGAAGTACACACCTCTTTGCCAGCCATATACTAATGGTGTCCTGAGAGTAATGACTTCTTTGATCATCATCATGACTGCTGTAGCTTGCTGAGAAATAAATGAATGTTTTAACTATGACATTTTCCTGACAATACATTGGAAAACTACCAGGCATCCACTTACTGCTCTGCTGCTACCCAGTGCAAAGTGGTGTTCTGCTGGAAACCTGATCTCTGCCAGCCCTTTTCCACAACCCACTTTAGAGGCCTGCCATCCCCAGCCTCTCTAATGCATACACATTCAGTGTACCTGTTAGTTGTGTTTTCTGTGGGACTGATGGCATTTTCCTACTATCATGTTGATGAACCAAAGTCTACCATCTGTCAGACCTATTATTGAAGCTATCTGAACAAGTGCTCAGTTTGACAATGCTGAATACTTAAAGGCAGCTGCTAATATTGGCACCTATCTGACAGAAAAATTTTGCAGCTTTTTCTTCAGATTCCACTTCATTTTAGATAACTGCAACATCTACAAAAAGTCTGAGGTTACTGTTGTCTGTCTGGTCATTAATAAGATTGTACATTCATTAATAATATTTGGTTTGGTATACAATCAAATGCTTTCTGGAAGTGAAGAATTACTGCACGTACCTAGTTGTGTTGAGCTAGGCTTTGAGGATGTCACACAAGAAAAGGAAGGGTTTGGATATTCAGAGCTGATGTTCTTAGAATCCATACCAGTTGGGATGGAGGTGGTCTGTGTGTTGTATTTTTTTTATTGTTCTTTGGTCTACAAAAGCAGCTTACACCTAAGACAATGGACGGATCAATTTATATTGTTATGTTGTAACAACAGTCAAATCCAAATCCAGAAGCAAGGTCATCAGTGAAGTACAACACTTAGTACTGTAAGGAAGTTTATTACAGGCACAAACGTACAACCAGAGCACAACTCCTGGAAGGGCCATGCTGCTATTTACACAAAAATAAGAAATTTTGAGAACTTTCCAGAAATGATCTCTACTGAATAGCAAATAAATGATGATGTTTGGGTTTGAACTGATGAACCACAGCGTGCCAATCAGCACTGGTACCCGCTATGCGATATGGCATGCAGCATAGCTCGCACCATTGCTACCTCTCCTTTCAGAAGTTCTCATCGGGGCCACGTACAGCATCCTGGATCCAGACCTTGTCAGTGGCTCAATGGTTATCTGCATGGCAGATCCTCATATTCGGGTCATGTTGTCACAATCTTTTCACCTCGATGAGCATTGAAGCTAGCCCCTTACATTGAAACTTTGTGGTCATCGAGTGGGTCTTCAATTTCCTTGAATAAGAAGTCTCCATCATTGATCTGTGCCTCAAGACTGTATTATGGCTTCATACAAAGGACATGAATGCCATCTCTGCGTGTTTGTCTTCACGGTGATGGATAATAATCCACAATTTTCTTTGTAATGTCCTTAAAGCAATGACGAAGTGCTTCAGTAACTCTTCTGATAGTCCCACTTTCCACACTTATGTAAAAATCTATGAAAAGTCTCCCAGGTTGTAAGTCACTGGCCACTACTTGACATAATAGCACCAACAGTCCTCCTGGGCACCCAGGGTCCTTATGCAAACCAGCTGTCTTGCTTCTTTGGTCCTGATGAGTTGTTTCACATAATCATCCTGAGTATCATCCAGTTGAAAAGAGAACAGTATATTCATTGTTGTTTTGGTCTCATGACCTGGGAATAGAAAGAATGGTGTGTACCCAATAGTGTCTCGCTTCACTGTGTTGTATACAAATTTCACAACGGACATTATTGTCTCCGAGTCTCTCTGTTTGACAGCACCATACATCAGGAGCATATTTGTCCATATTTTATTAAAGCGTTATGTGTGACAACTCATCTCTGGGTGGCAAACTATTTTCATCATGTGTGTGATGTCGCAGTGTGAAATTACCTCTGATATGTGTCTTAACTGGAAAACTTTTGATAACTAAAACAGTCATCACTCAGGATCCTTTTTGCTTCAAGGAACCTTGCAATTTTCAGAGCTTGGCAGATGACACAGCTTTCGTGACTGTGTAGATTGTGTAATGCATGAGATAATTAGTGCAATCTAATATCCATCATTTACGAGTTCCTGCATAAACTTCTGGAACATCCCCAAGAGTGAAACGTTTCATTTATTTGTAGATAAATTTAAGGCCCAAAACTAAATTAATTGGCGTTCTACAGATTGGAGCGTGGAATGTCAGATCCCTTAATCGGGCAGGTAGGTTAGAAAATTTAAAAAGGGAAATGGATAGGTTAAAGTTAGATATAGTGGGAATTAGTGAAGTTCGGTGGCAGGAGGAACAAGACTTCTGGTCAGGTGACTACAGGGTTATAAACACAAAATCAAATAGGAGCAATGCAGGAGTAGGTTTAATAATGAATAGGAAAATAGGAATGCGGGTAACCTACTACAAACAGCAGAGTGAACGCATTATTGTGGCCAAGATAGATACGAAGCCCACACCTACTACAGTAGTACAAGTTTATATGCCAACTAGCTCTGCAGATGACGAAGAAATTGAAGAAATGTACGATGAAATAAAAGAAATTATTCAGATAGTGAAGGGAGACGAAAATTTAATAGTCATGGGTGATTGGAATTCAAGTGTAGGAAAAGGGAGAGAAGGAAACATAGTAGGTGAATATGGATTGGGGCTAAGAAATGAAAGAGGAAGCCGCCTAGTAGAATTTTGCACAGAGCACAACTTAATCATAGCTAACACTTGGTTTAAGAATCACGAAAGAAGGTTGTGTACATGGGAGAACCCTGGAGATACTAAAAGGTATCAGATAGATTATATAATGGTAAGACAGAGATTTAGGAACCAGGTTTTAAGTTGTAAGACATTTCCAGGGGCAGGTGTGGACTCTGACCACAATCTATTGGTTATGACCTGTAGATTAAAACTGAAGAAACTGCAAAAATGTGGGAAATTAAGGAGATGGGACCTGGATAAACTGAAAGAACCAGAGGTTGTACAGAGTTTCAGGGAGAGCATAAGGGAACAATTGACAGGAATAGGGGAAAGAAATACAGTAGAAGAAGAATGGGTAGCTCTGAGGGATGAAGTAGTGAAGGCAGCAGAGGATAAAGTAGGTAAAAAGACGAGGGCTGCTAGAAATCCTTGGGTAACAGAAGAAATATTGAATTTAATTGATGAAAGGAGAAAATATAAAAATGCAGTAAATGAAGCAGGCAAAAAGGAATACAAACGTCTCAAAAATGAGATCGAGAGGAAGTGCAAAATGTCTAAGCAGGTATGGCTAGAGGACAAATGTAAGGATGTAGAAGCTTATCTCACTAGGGGGAAGATAGATACTACCTACAGGAAAATTAAAGAGACCTTTGGAGAGAAGAGAACCACATGTATGAATATCAAGAGCTCAGATGGCAACCCAGTTCTAAGCAAAGAAGGGAATGCAGAAAGGTGGAAGTAGTATATAGAAGGTTTATACAAGGGCAATGTACTTGAGGACAATATTATGGACATGGAAGAGGATGTAGATGAAGACGAAATGGGAGATACGATACTGTGTGAAGAGTTTGACAGAGCACTGAAAGACCTGAGCTGAAACAAGGCCCTCGGAGTAGACAACATTCCATTAGAACTACTGATGGCCTTGGGAGAGCCAGTCATGACAAAACTCTACCAGCTGGTGAGCAAGATGTATGAGACAGGTGAAATACCCTCAGACTTGAAGAAGAATATAATAATTCCAATCCCAAATAAACCAGGTGCTGACAGATGTGAAAATTACCGAACTATCAGTTTAATAAGTCACAGCTGCAAAATACTAACGCGAATTCTTTACAGACGAATGGAAAAACTGGTAGATGCGGACCTCGGGGGGGATCAGTTTGGATTCCGTAGAAATGTTGGAACACGTGAGGCAATACTGACCTTACGACTTATCTTAGAAGCTAGATTAAGAAAGGGGAAACCTACGTTTCTAGCATTTGTAGACTTAGAGAAAGCTTTTGACAATGTTGACTGGAATACTCTTTTTCAAATTCTAAAGGTGGCAGGGGTAAAATACAGGGAGCGAAAGGCTATTTACAATTTGCGGTCATAAGAGTCGAGGGGCATGAAAGGGAAGCAGTGGTTGGGAAAGGAGTGAGACAGGGTTGTAGCCTGTCCCCGATGTTATTCAATCTGTATATTGAGCAAGCAGTAAAGGAAACAAAAGAAAAATTTGGAGGAGGTATTAAAATTCACGGAGAAGAAATAAAAACTTTGAGGTTCGCCGATGACATTGTAATTCTGTCAGAGACGGCAAAGGACTTGGAAGAGCAGTTGAACGGAATGGACAGTGTCTTGAAAGGAGGATATCAGATGAACATCAACAAACGCAAAACGAGGATAATGGAATGTAGTCAAATTAAATCAGGTGATGCTGAGGGAATTAGATTAGGAAATGAGACACTTAAAGTAGTAAAGATTTGTTATTTAGGAAGTAAAATAACTGATGATGGTCGAAGTAGAGAGGATATAAAATGTAGACTGGCAATGGCAAGGAAAGCGTTTCTGAAGAAGAGAAATTTGTTAACATCGAATATAGATTTATGTATCAGGAAGTTGTTTCTGAAAGTATTTGTTTGGGGTGTAGCCAGGTATGGAAGTGAAACATGGACGATAACTAGTTTGGACAAGAAGAGAATAGAAGCTTTCGAAATGTGGTGCTACAGAAGAATACTGAAGATAAGGTGGATAGATCACGTAACTAATGAGGAGGTATTGAATAGGATTGGGGAGAAGAGAAGTTTGTGGCACAACTTGACTAGAAGAAGGGATCGGTTGGTAGGACATGTTTTGAGGCATCAAGGGATCACAAATTTAGCATTGGAGGGCAGCGTGGAGGGTAAAAATCGTAGAGGGAGACCGAGAGATGCGTACACTAAGCAGATTCAGAAGGATGTAGGCTGCAGTAGGTACTGGGTGATGAAGAAGCTTGCACAGGATAGAGTAGCATGGAGAGCTGCATCAAACCAGTCTCAGGACTGAAGACAACAACAACAACACATAAGAAACATTGTATTTTTGTATTAATTCCATGTATTGTCTTTAAATCATCTTATGATGTAAAATTGTAAGTAATTCTTAAATGTGAGGGAGCATACAGATGTATAAAATTAGCGAAATAATGCATCCGACTCAGTGCAAGCGGCAACAACAATCAAATTTTATGCGATCAGCCATGCCAGAAAGGGGTGCAGCAAAGTCTCTTGAACATTTTTCCATGGAATAGGCTTCTAGAACAGAAAGAGACTGAGGAAAAATGACAGTAAAATAGTTGTAAGTTGTCTTTGTTTATAAACACGAGCGACATCTGGCTTGCTCTCTCTCGATATCTCTCTCTCTCTCTCTCTCTCTCCTGAGGCCCGCACCCTATTGATGTCTCCACTCTTGTCTATCGCTGACTATTAATGATCTCTTTCTCAAACGATTTTGTAACAGGCAGTTGACTTGAAAGGTATTTTCAAGGTGTGTAAAGTCTTTATCTATATAAAAGTATCTTCAACATATGAATAATTGTTACAGTTTATCAATGTCTCATTTCGACAACATTAACCTTGCCTGCCAACTTTTCAATGTTTCAGCTAGGAGAACTACAAGACTGCCAACATATCGTTTGCAGACCACTGCCAAACATAATTGATGTTCAAAAATTTGTAGCAGTCACTCATGCACCCCAGAGATCTATTAAGCCGATCTGTAAAAATAGGATCCAGGCAGCACTTCTGTGCACTCTCGTCTCGGTTTCAGTAATCAGGTTATTTAAGAAGGCCTGGTGATTGGCCCACAGCTTCCAATTGCCTTAGTAGGGCTGCCACCTTATCGCCCAGGCACTGACGATTTGCCATATGTTCTGCATATGGGCTTGGCATTTCCTTCGCACGACTATGCATGATTAAACTGCCACCATTGGATATGTGGAGGAAATGGGAAGGAAAAGAAAAAGGATGGGCTAGGGATCGGAAAAGGATGGGAGACAGGTTTTCAGTAGGTCGTCGTGTGAATCCAGGAAGATTTCTTTCCCATGTTCGGGAAGCCGGATGCTATTATATCTGATAATGCACCAAATTTCACTGGCAAGACATGGAGAAACTTAAAGGAAAATGGTATCTGCCAGATATTAATAAGTAGTTTCTATCCAGAATCAAATCCTATGGCAAGGATTTTCTGGGCATTCCATACGGTCATTTGAACATATATACCAATTAAACAAACCAAATTGGTGGAATTTGTTTCACCATTCGAGCAGGTGGTAAACTGCCTTCCCCACACAATGATGCAACTTACGCCAGGGTCTATTATGTTCAATACTAAAGAGAGGAATGAAGGGATCAATCATCTGCCAAAATATTCTGATGATGAATTATCCAGAGAGAAACAAATCAGACAAGTGCTTATTTCCATTAATGCTGCTGCACAGACTAGGAAGTGTGCTTATGATAAGAAGCTTGACCAAGTGCAATGGTATAAAGTAGGAGATCGTATCCTCCTGAGATTACATCCAAAATCTTCTTTACTTCTAAGGCAGAACAAGAAGTGGCAAACTTTGTACACCGGTCCATACAAAATTGTATGCGTACCTCATGAAGGCAATTATTGGCTTGCCTACCCAGAATCGTGGAAGATTAAAGGCTTATACCATCAAAATGTGCTCAAGAAATATGTACAATGATGAACAGAATTCATATTTATCTATGTAAACAAGGGCATGCAGCATTTTGTATTATTTTCCTTATTATTATTATTATTATTATTATTATTATTATTATTATCTATGTTATCTTGTGGCTTTTGTATTCATGTATGTTGAGATAGACACGATATGGACTATATAAGGAACAAACAGAGACTGTAAAAATCATGCATAAACATTTGAACCAGATTTGACTCATTAATGAGGAAGCACAGTAGAGCATACAATGTACATACTAGTCTAACACAGAGATTATTACTACTTTCCGTATTCATTTCCTGTGTTTTGCTGTAAAGTGTTTCTTATGTTTTCTCTTTGTTTGCATATTTTACATTTATTCCTAGGTTAATAAGTGTCATTCAGACACTGCCACTAATGAATTGAACAAAGACAGCACCTTAAGCGCTTACAGAAAATAAACATGAACTGAAATAGACTGAGAAATGTTGCCAGTAAAGTAAGCTGTCAGTAATGATGATGAAGTCCCATACTCCTTGACAGAGCATAGGGGACGATGCGGGAGACCCGCACCGCCGTACTAGGCAAGGTCCCAGGGGATGTGTTGCCATTGCCTTCCTTTGACCATAATGGGGGTGAATGATGATGATGAAGACGACACAACAACATCCAGTCATCTCGAGGCAGGTGAAAATCCCTGACCCCGCCACGAATCGAAGCCAGGACCCCGTGCTCGGGAAGCGAGAAGGCATGAATACCGTACATAAATCTATAAATAGTTACATTTAAATGTATTGCTATATCTATCTTTTATGCAAACAGCTCTATGACTATGCAGTCATGTTGCTGACCCCTGTTAATGTTTCATTTTACTGGGATTTAAAGAACCTTTGATTGAGTCATTTAAAGAATGTTTTATTAGGAGATTTCTTATTGACATATTTGCTCCGTGAAGAGCATAATCATATATTTGGCGCCAGAGATGTGCTACAGAACATGCACAGATCTATATAAAAAATAGCTTTAAGTTTTTGAACTCAATGTTAGTAAGCATTTAGTTAACATCTATGCAATTTTGTTTTTGCTTACATTTCGTTATTGTACATATCTATATTCATTTTTCAGTTAACACAATTCAGGGAACACATAACACTGAAAGTAGCATTAAGAGCCTTTTATATGCCTTGCTGTAAGCATAATTTTGTAAGACCATGAGATGAACTGATTATGCTAGGCAAGACACAGGCTTGACACATATGGTTTTTGAGGAATATTTAATTTTGCAAACACGAATACTGCATTTAGCTTCCCCTTTTTTTTAATATCTCTCATTCATTGTTCTCTGCAGGTTTTCTTTTTTTTCCGTCGTGAATAGGAATTTCACCTGGGTAACATGGAGCAGTCGTGGTCTCATATATATGTTGATAATGATCTTGCATATATGAGCCATTCAGACTGCTGGGATAAATTCTATAGCAGCACGATATTACTATGCAGGCATGGTTTCAATGTAAACAAATTTAATATGCATATATTTTGTAAATATTTAGGTATTGTGTATATTGATTTCTGGTATTCCGGTAGCAGGGTCTCACTTGTAAATAAGATGGAAACTTGCAAAAGTGAGTGTTTAAATGTAATGCAAATAGTGCCACAAAGACAGATGGACAATAAAGTGCACTATTAAGCAAACATGGGACACTCAAGGGTGCACAAAATGTGGATTTTCAAGTGTTTATGAAACTTATAATCACCTATTAACGACAACACATAAACAGTGCAATTACATACGACATGACTCTACAGTGTGACGAATATACTGTTTAGCAGAGACGTTTAATAAATGCCTACTTAAAAACACGTATATAACTGCACTAAATAAATGTAACAGACAGTGTTGAGACATGTTTGTTGTGGTTATTCAAACTGTGAACCATTTTAAAACAGTGTGACAAACTTCAGTTTTGTGAATTGTGAATGCTCTAGTGAAGAAACAGTGAAAATTTACATTCATGCTATAGGGGCACTTACCAAACAACACAACATGTGCTAATCAGAACCTTTTTCCTAGGATGTTGCTGTGTGTACTGATATATAAAAGACTAATTGTGCTGTGTTTTAAGTCTTTCATGAACACAAGAAGCATTGCATGAATTGGCACCACATGCATCCACGCAGCAACCCAGCTCGAATCACATGCACGGTGCATGCTGGCCTTCATTGTCCCACTGGCCAGCAGCAGGGTGCGTGACATGCGGCACATGATTGAGTAACATCACTCATAGGAGATGGCGTTAGCAGCAACCTGGGCTGCCGCTGTTGATCAACGCTCTTCATTTGACTGCACAATTGATTGAATGCTGAGAGTAATAATCCTCACTGTGCTGCTGCTGTACGTTGAGCCAATACATTCAATCAACAGACTTAACTAATTAAATGTGCAAAGCAGGTTGAATTTTTTGATGAAACGTAGACAAACGCATAACATGAGCACAGTGAAACGTACATTCTTTGTGTTTTCTGATTTGTAAAAGATCTTTACAGATGAAGTGACATTTATGCAACTTTTATGACTTGTACAATAATTTGTAGAACTTTTAATGAGATGATTGATCAGTTGGACTTGAAAGGTAAAAGACAATTTTCACAAACAAGAACATTAACAAAACTGTAATTAAAAAGTGAAGTTCCTATGTAAAAGCTTGCCTGCTACTACACTTCCACATTCAATTGAATTCTACTTTTTATTTTCTAACTACATTATAAAACTAAAAAATGTCCTTCAAGGGTGCAATGAGACATTTCTTTTTAAGTGAAAATAAATTTAAGGCCTTAAACTAAAATAATTCACATAAGCCTACGTAAGAAACACTGTATTTCAGTATTAATTCCGTGTATTTGTCTTTAAATTGTCTTATAATGTAAAATTGTAACTAATTATTAAATGTAGGATAGCATACAGGTGTTAAAATTAGCAGAAGAGAGCAACTTTACTTTTTAATTGGCAAATAACACATCAGACGCAGCACAAGTAGCATCAACAATCAAATTTTATGCGATTAGTCACAGCGAAAAAGAGCACACTAAAGTCCCTAAAACATCATTTTTCCACGCAAGCGGTTTCGAGAACAGGAAGAGACTGAGGAAAAGCAACAATAAAGTTCCCTTCAGTTGTCTACTTGTATGTTGTTGTTGTTGTGGTCTTCAGTCCTGAGACTGGTTTGATGCAGCTCTCCATGCTACTCTATCCTGTGAAAGCTTCTTCATCTCCCAGTACCTACTGCAACCTACATCCTTCTGAATCTTACTTGTATGTAAACATGTGATCTCTCTCTCTCTCTCTCTCTCTCTCTCTCTCTCTCTCTCTCTCTCTCTCTCTCCCCCTCCTGAGGCCCGCTCTATATTGATGTCTCCACTCTTGTTGATCACACTCTCTTAATGATCACTCTCTTGAATGATTTTGTAACTGGCAGTTGTACTTGAAAGATATTTTTTTTCACAGAATGGAAAATCCAGAATGGATGAGTGCGACTGCAGTCACAGGCAACTGAAACCACACTGCTGGCAGCAGCACCAGTGCTTGATGGGAGTGGAAACTGGGTAGGACTAAGGACGAGGCTGAGCCGGGGAGGTGGAGGCGGCATAAATGGTGGGGATGGTGGACAGTGAAGTGTTGCAGGTTAGACAGAGGGCAGGAGAGATGTGGTGAGTGCGGGGGGGGGGGGGGGGGGGGGGAGTAGCAGAAAAGGAGAGAAACAAAAAGAGACTGGGTGTGGATGGTGGAATGACAGCTGTGTAGAGCTGGAATGGGAACAGGGATGAGGCTGGATGAGTGAGAACAGTGACTAACGAAGGTTGAGGCCAGGAGGGTTATGGGAACATAGGATGTATTGCAGGAAAAATTCCCACCTGGGCAATTCAGAAAAGCTGGTGTTGGTGGGAAGGATCCAAATGACACAGTCTGTGAAGCAGTCACTGAAATGAACTGCTTCACAGCCTGTGCCACATGGACCCTCCCCACCAACACCAGCTTTTCTGAACTGTGCAGGTGGGTCCACATGGCACAGACTGTGAAGCAGTGGACCCACCTGCAAAATTCAGAAAAGCTGGTGTTGGTGGGAAGGATCCATGTGGCACAGTCTGTGAAGCAGTCACTGAAATTATTATTGTTTACCAGTGTTTCATTTCCACAACACTAACCTTGCCCACCAACTTTTCTGTTTCAGCTAGAAGAACTGCATGACTGCCAACATATCATTTGCTGGCCGCTGCTGAACATAACCTGATGTTCGAATCTGGAGCAGCCACTTGTGTGTCAGTAAGACCTGTTAAGCCAATCTTTAAACACAGTTTTTGGGCAGCACTTCTGTGCGTAACGCCTAATATTAATGATCGGCATATGGTCAACAAATGATGTGCATGGTCAGTCCACTCCATGGTATCAATTCAGTTAGACAAAATCTTGAATTCTTAATTTTCTCTCTCTTAGTGGTAAATTTATCTGTGTCGTTTGATAATTTAAACTTGTCATCTTCTTTACTTGTCTGCTTCTTTTGATTAATGGCACTCCAGTTAATTTCCTCTTATCAAAATTTATATTCAATTACCACTAAAGAGCACCACACAAAAGAGACAAAACTTTCTTTTTTAAAACGATAATTGAATATATTAACTTCATTTCATTGGAATGGCACTACTGCAGGTGGAATTGGTTCCAGATGCCCTGGAGATAATTGCAGTATGTGCTCCTGTCATTGGCATTCCTTAGGGTGGTTTACATAGTGTCTAGAGGAGTGGTAGAGACCTGACCAGTGATACTTGTGTCTGATTCTGCCCCGAGCCTTTACAAATTCCAGGTGACCAGATGTTGGAGTGTCATGGAAAAACTTCAAGATAGCTGGCTGTAGATGAACTGGGACAATGAGCAACCACTTCCACCCCACTGGATCATAATTCATTTTATACAATGTTGCCCACAAAGTAATGCACTGCATTTTTTTTCTTCAACAATACTTTATTGAACATAATCAGAATTACACACATGAAAGAATTATGTTTTATCTACACACACTATTTTTCCACATAATGTCCATCCTGTTGTATGGCCCTCCTCCAGCGCAAAACAAGGGCATACATGTCCTGGTGGTGGAGGCACTGCTTCACTGTGTGAATCACCTCCTCATCGTCCTCAAAATGTCTTCCACGAATGGCATCCTTTAATGAATGACATCAGCAGTTCACTGCAACATGTTAAGTGTGACAGCCATGGATTGGTTTCCCCGATTGCTGCAAATCGTGAAGCTCCGCAGAAACGTCTTCTGATTATCTCACCTTCCATATCCAGCAACTAACTGTACTTCTGTTGACAGCAGATGCTCTATAGACTTTACACAAACATTTGTGAATATTCCCCACAGTTTCTTTCTCTGCAGTGAGCAATTTAATGATGGCACATTGCTTGTAATGTACATCACCTGCAGACGCCATTTTGAAACTGTCCTCCAGGTACGTCAGAAGCGATGGAAACCTGCCACACTCACTCAGGAGACTTGAAATAATACACATATAACATTTTGCATTCATAGCATTGCTTTCGGCTGAGAAAAAAATGTGGTCCATTATTTCCTGGGCAACCCTCGTACAATACTCTGTTTATCAACTGGAATCCTCCTTTGGTCAGTTCCTCCTCCTTGGAGGCTTCTATGGTTTTTACCAGTGCTCTGAAAGGCAGTCAGCATCCTTTTGTTTGTGGCTTTTTTTTATATACCAATATGATGTATTCCAGAAGCCTCAGTGCCCATCTCGCCAGTCAACCTGACAGGTCCTTCAGGCTAGCCAGCCAGCACAGAGTACGGTGGCCCATCACAGTGGTGAATAATTGTCCAAATAAATACAACCAGAACTTGGCAATGGCCCAAACAACTGCAAGGCCTCTTTCCCATTTGTAGAGTAGTGCATCTCAGACTTGGAAAGTACTCTGGAAGCATAAGCTGTCACCTTTTCACCGCTTTCTAGAATGTATTTAAAGCATCCAGAAATTTCACATTCCTTGGACAGGCCACCACCCATTGGCAGTCTGTAGTGGTCGCAGAGGACAATTCTTTGTTGATAGCACTGATCTGCTTTCTTTAGGGACGAGCAGTGACTGCTCATGACACTGATCCTAAGTTCTTCTTGACCATTTGTAATGCTTATAATTGTCACTGGTATGAAGGTTTCTTTGTGACTCTGAGCAGCTTTTTGCAATCAACATAAACTTCACACTTCCGCTGAGCATTTAGAATCACAACTGGAACTCATCTCGCTCATGACGGCAAAATAACACTTTCAATGTTAAACACCATCCAGAGTAATCTTCGTTATGTGTGCTTGGAATAGCTTCATCAGTATGGAGCTCTGATCTTCCATAGTTTGCCTGCTTGTGACGCTTGCAAGAAGTCCCATCCGGAAATAGTATTATGGCTACATTCTGCTAAAACAATAAAATTTTAAAGGCTATGTTCTTTCACTGGTAGTTTTTCTTGCAATAAATGTTCCTGTCAGCTGGACACATTATCAATTTTCAACCTTCACCACAATTACTTTTGTACCACGGAACACAGTCTTCTTAAGCTGGGAAAGGTGAAAATTGACTTTACAGAAAAATAGTCCCCCTAAGTTGACTAGCACCAGGACACATTAGCTGGTGATTATGATTCCAATTAGATTTCCTGACATCTTGATAACTGTCACCCTTGAAGGATTTTCATCTGTCGTGGTCTCACCTCAATAGATTGTTGCCTCACTTAGTTTTTCCAAATCTGGCAGCAAGTTGAGCACCTGGTAGCTTTTACAGTGACAGGGAATGGCTATGGCGTGTTGAGGATTGACATCATCCAGGGTACGGCGATGGGCTTCATCCCAGATTGGCTCACCATCTGCAGTTGACTGGTGTGAATAGAACTGCTGTGGTGGTTGACAGCTTGTAGTGCAATAGGTTGTCAAAAACTACTCCTTCTTTCTCTGCGCCTGCAGCTCATGGTCTAGTGGCTAACATTGCTGCCTCTGGATCATTGAGATGCTGCCAGCACTTCCACTTAAGCTGACGGAGGTGAAATAGCCAAGTCAATGGGACATCGAAAACCAGTCCTAAGGACTGATATGTCTTCACTACAGTGAGTGGATCATTATTAAGGTAAAGTTCTGGTTCGGATGAACAGTACAATGCCGACAAAAGTGCATAACACACAACTTTGCAGCCGAAAACTGGAAATTGTGGGCTAGAGCCCATGACTGCACCTTGTGGATGGCTCCCTGTAGGTGCCGCTCAGCAACACCAGGAACACGCGATCTAGTGTATGCAGAAGTCTGCATACAGAGAGACAGACGGCCCCGCAGCTGCTGCTAGACCATTAAAGGCCACTAAAATTAGAGATACACTCACCACAGAATCCTGTGGGACACCATTCTCCTGTATATGGGACGAACTATGGGAGGCACCAACTTGGACATGGAAAGTACAAGGGGACACAAAATTTTGGATAAAAATCGGCGGCGGGCCTCAGAGATCCCACTCGTATAATGTGACAAGGATATGATGTCGCCAGGTCGTGTAATACACTTTTCGTAAATCAAAAAAGACGGCAACGAGGTGTTGGTGTCTGGAAAAGGCTGTTCGGATAGCAGACTCGAGGGATACAAGATTATCAATGGTAGAGTGACCCTGGCGGAAGGTGCCCTGACATGGAGCCAGTAGGCCACGTGACTCCAGGACGCAACCCAGCAGCTTACAAAGAATGTTGGTAAGGCTGATGGGCCGATAGCTATCCACATCAAGCGGGTTTTTACCAGGTTTGAGCACTGGAATGATGGTGCTCTCCCACCATTGCGATGGAAAGATGCCATCACACAATATCCGGTTGAAGATGATGAGATGTCACTTGTAGTCACACGAGAGATGTTTAATCATCTGACTGTGGACCTGATCTGGCCCAGGAGCTGTGCCGGGGCAATGTGTAAGGGCGCTCAGGAACTCCCACTCTGTAAATGGGGCATTATAGGATTCGCTGTTTGAGGGTGCGAAAGGTTGGGAGGTAGTTCTCTGACGCACAGGCTCGAGCATAGTGCTCAGCAATCGTGTTTGCATTGGTAGACAACACACCATTGAAGTTAATGCCAGGAAGGTGACATACGGCATCCAATGGTCGAGATGTATCTCTCCCAACACTCCTGCTTACGTCTTTTGATAAGCTGACGAACGCGGGCAGGTGTCCATGGGCCTGACGCAGGGGCAGTAACAGGAAGATGGGGAAGTTGTCCCTACCACTCAGGTCGTCTCTCCAGTGGATAGATGGGAGAAGTCCTGCACTCAAACGGACAAATCAATGGCTGAGTAACTGCCACGAGCTACACTAAAATGTGTGGTGCCCCCACTATTTAAGAGGCAGAGGTCGAACTGAGACATCTCTGCCTCAGCCAGTAAGTACAGTGCCACCCCATAACGGGTTATGGGTGTTAAAATCTCCCAGAAGAAGGAAAGGTTTAGGGAGTTGATCAATCAGTGCAGGTAATACATTCAGGGGACTGCACAATCTGGAGGAAGATATACATTGCAGACAGTTATTTCCTGTGTTGTCCTTATTCTGACAGCCACAGCTTCAAGAGGGGTTTGAAGGGGCACAGTTGCTCTACAGACTGGGTTTAGGCCTATGAACGCAAACTCCACTTGACACTGGATTATAGTTGCTATGGTTCCTGTAATATCCCTTATAGCTGCGGGGGGGGGGGGGGGGGGGGGGGGGGGGGGGGGGGGGGGGGGGTGCGGGTCTGCATTGCCAGGAACCAGGTTTCCTGGAGAGCAATGCAGATATCAGGTGTAGAGCTTAACAGTTGCTGTAGCACAGCCCGGCAGTGGAAAAACTGCCGCAATTCGCAATTCCACTGGAGGATGACATCGTTCGACTGGGAAGGCATAGAACATTCAATGAGGCAGTTTAAGCTTCAGGGTCACCTGCTGTCACCGACTTATTGCCTGAGCAGTCTATATCCATTGTGTCTGAGGGTGCAGCGAGATCTAGGTAATCAGCAGACACCAGAATCTCCACCTCATCCCCAGAACCAGAGCTTGTAGGTATTGGTGGTGTGGGTGCCACTGCAAGTTACTTATTCTTAGGGGTATTCTTTTTTTATTTCTCTTGCAGTTCCTTGGGTTTCCCTGACTGGGAGGACTTCACCGAAAGAGTCTCCCGGACTGAGGATGAGCATGAAGCCCAACGACCAGCTGCTTTTGGGCTCTTCAGCCACTGGTGGGTGTCACCTTTCCCACTAGCAGAAACCTGAGAAAGGTGAGGAGACGAAGAAGCCTTATGCTTCTCTGGCTCAGAAGTGGGGACTGAAATCCCCGATGGTTGGGAGGGAGAGGGGCGGTGTGCTCCCAAATTAGGAAATTAGGTGGTGTGGGATCATCAGGGAGGGAAGTGCCCCCCCACCATTAAGGGGGCAGGTGTAGTCTCCCGGTTCTGAGAGGCAATAGGAATTTGAGGAACTGATGGGGCAACATTTGTTCTCATAGCAGTGGCATATGAGGAGGTCATAGCCACAGAATGTAGGCACTCTTTCCTCTCCTCCTGTAAAATCCTGCAGTCTGGCGAGGAAGGTGAATGATGCTCTCTGCAGTGAACACAGACGGGATGTGGGGCACATGGAGTATTGGAATGCAATGGACATCCACAATTTCAACAGGTGGGGCTGAAAGTACAGCAGGAAGACATATGGCCAAACTTCCAGCATTTAATGCACCGCATCGGGGAGGGATATACGGTTTGACGTCACAGCAGTAGACCGTCACCTTGACCTTCTCGGGCAATGTGTCACCCTCGAAGGACAAGATGAAAGCACCAGTGGCAACTTGGTCATCCCTCGGACCCCGATGGATGCACCGGATGAAATGAACACCTCGCCGCTCTAAATTGGCATGCAGCTCGTCGTCAGACTGCAAAAGAAGTTCCCTGTGGAATATAATACCCTGGACCATATTTAAGCTCTCACGCGGCGTGATGGTAACGGAAACATCCCCCAACTTGCCACATGCAAGTAATGCCCATGACTGGGCAGAGGATGCTGTTTTTATCCAAACTGATCCAGAGCACATTTTGGACAAGCCCTCCACCTCTCCAAACTTGTCTCCAAATACTCCACAAAAAACTGAGGCTTCTTGGACATGAAAGATTCCCCATCAACTCTCGTACATATGAGGGTACTGGGGTGAATAAGCTTCACTGCCATCCTTAGCGTGGCGTTCCTCCCACGGTGTGGCCATGGAGAGAAAGGGCTTGGGGTCATATTTCTTAGCATTAAAGTTAGACTTTGCCAGTTTAGAGAGTGCTGGCAGTGGACCACCAGCAAGAGATGGTGTACTACGCTTCATGGCGTGTCATCTGCCCTGATGCCACCTACTCCGACCAGTGGCCCTCCCCATGGGAACCACCCAGCTGCAGCAAAGGCCACCTGGCAGGATGGCCACTGCTGGGAGTCCCAATGCCCCAGGGTGACAGGCATCTACTCCTTGGCTTACGTGGAGAGTTAACGGAATAGGCATCAGCCGTGTTGTCAGAGGGCTACAACTAACAGAGTACATGGCAGCTCCACGACAATGGACTGGCTACCGTGCTGGATATGAGGTGCAAAGAAGTCCATTGTCATCGTCAGCACAGAAAGTGACACTGCATAGGACATAGTGAAAAACGCACCCAGGAAGGTGTCCTCGTCCAAGAGATGGAGAATGGGAGGGACTACAATGTGACGATGAGAAAGTAGGCTAAAGATCTCAATGCATGATGCACCATATAAGGCGACCTTCCCCAATTGGCTAGCTCTTCAGGGAAATTTTGAAAAATTGAGGTCAAACCCTACAGGGGACCATTACATAAAGACTGAAATGTGAGAGACTCCTTTTCATCGCATCTTACAACAGGCAGGAATATCTCGGGCCCATTCTAACCTCTGGACCTGCAGGGGGTCCACCATATAGGAAGCTTCTGTCAAGTCAATAAATACTCGTTTTATGCATTTCAAGCTCAGTAACAATTAATGCATTCATGAACTGCAGTTATTGTTGACCTTTTATTTCTAGGTATGTGTTCTTCATTATACAGGATTATGCTTTTATTTACAGCTTTCAAAAGTTTTTCAAACAAATTCCTCTAATATTTTTTTACATGCAAGAGGAAATTGTGATAGCATGTAGTTATTTACATTCTCTCTCCCAGCTCCTATTAATTTTCAATACATCTGCTTGAAGCGAACTGTGTGCAAATGGTTCAATTATCTTTAGAGCACTCTTCCTTAAGGTTGTTGGACAGATATCATCAATGTCTGCAAAGTGTATTGTCCTTTTATTGTTTTTGCTACTATGTCTTGAGTGTGTCAGTGCTGATGTACACTGACCATTATCAGTTCTGGGGAAAATGCTGAAGATTTTGACCCACACCAAAATTAATTGAGGAACCTCCTTGGCCAATTACTGGGATGATGTAATATGACCATATAGTCTCATGTGCCACAACCTGCAGCTTGTTTGCAACCTGTTCAATCAATGGCTGCTGAACCAGCTTTCTTAACATGCTGAATGACATCCTGATGCACATATGGTGAGTGCACAAGCCTTAAATCTCAATTAGTAACAAATCTCTTTCCTTCAGTGCTTGTTACAAAAAACAACATCCTTCACAAGACGAAATGTGCACATCAACTAAGTTTCACTTTCACTGCAAGACAGCACTCTGAAGTTGTTTTTTAGGATGATGAGTGTAGTGCCCAGGTCCTGCCTTTCTTAGCTATCTTATTTTTAACCAACAGTTGCAGAGTATTATTTGTTTGAAAGCCACATCTGACAGTTTCATTGTTGTTATATTTGGGGAATGTAAGACATCTGCCCCCCCCCCCCTCCCCATGAACCTTGCCGTTGGTGGGGAGGCTTGCGTGCCTCAACGATACAGATGGCCGTACCATAGGTGCAACCACAACGGAGGGGTATCTGTTGAGAGACCAGACAAACGTGTGGTTCCTGAAGAGGGGCTTTTCAGTAGTTGCAGGGGCAGCAGTCTGGATGATTAACTGATCTGGCCTTGTAACACTAACCAAAACGGCCTTGCTGTGCTGGTACTGCGAATAGCTGAAAGCAAGGGGAAACAACAGCCGTAATTTTTCCCGAGGGCATGCAGCTTTTCTGTATGGTTAAATGATGGCGTCCTCTTGGGTAAAATATTCTAGAGGTAAAATAGTCCCCATTCGGATCTCCGGGTGGGGCGTACACAGGACGACGTTATCGGGAGAAAGAAAACTGGCATTCTATGAGTCGGAGGCGCAATGTCAGATCCATTAATCGGGCACATAGGTTAGAAAATTTAAAAAAGGAAATGGAGAGGTTAAAGTTGGATATAGTGGAAATTAGTGAAGTTCGATGGCAGGAGGAACAAGACTTCAGGTCAGGTGAATACAGGGTTACAAATACAAAATCAAATAGGGGTAATGCAGGAGTAGGTTTAACAATGAATTTAAAAAATATGAATGCAGGTAAGCTACTATAAATAGCATAGTGAATGCATTATTGTGGCCAAGATAGATACGAAACCCAACTCCTACCACAGTAGTACAAGTTTATATGCCGACTAGCTCCGCAGAGGATGAAGAGATTAATGAAACGTATGATGAGATAAAAGAAATTACTCAATAGTGAAGGGAGACGAAAATTTAATAGTCATGGGTAACTGTAATTCAATAGTAGGAAAAGGAAGAGAAGGAAACTTAGCAGGTGAATATGGAGTGGGGGGGGGGGAGGGGGGGGGGAAGAATTGAAGAGGAAGCTGCCTGGTAGAATTTTGCACTGAGCATAACTTAATCATAGCTAACTCTTGGTTCAAGAATCATGAAAGAAGGTTGTATACATGGAAGAAGCCTGGAGATACTGACAGGTTTCAGATAGATTATAGAATGGTCAGAGATTTAGGAACCAGGTTTACTAAACCAGAGGTTTTACAGAGTTTCAGGAAGAGCATAAGGGAACAATTGACAGGAATGGGGGAAAGAAATACAGTAGAAGAAGAATAGGTAGCTTTGAGAGATGACATAGTGAAGGCAGCAGAGGATCAAATAGGTAAAAAGACAAGGGTTAATAGAAATCCTTGGTAAGCAGAAGAGATATTGAATTTAATTAAGGAAAGGATAAAATACAAAAATGCAGTAAATGAAGCAGCAAAAAGGAATACATACGTCTCAAAAATGAGATCGACAGGAGGTGCAAAATGGCTAAGAAGGCATGGCTAGAAGACAAAAGTAAGGATGTAGAGGTGAATACCACCAGGGGTAAGATAGATACTGCCTACAGGAAAATTAAAGAGACCTTTGAAGAAAAGAGAAGCACTTGCATGAATATCAAGAGCTCAGATGGAAACCCTGTTCGAAACAAAGAAGGGAAAGCAGAAATGTGGAAGGAATATACAGAGGGCCTACACAAGGGTGATGTAGTGGAGAGCAATATTATGGAAATGGTAGAGGATGTAGATGAAATGGGAGATATGATCCTCTGGACTGAAGACCACAACAATAACATGACATCTGCACAACAAAACTGCATTTGGAGACCTTACTGAAAACTATCATACTGAAGTCAACATACAGCACAATCACCTACTAAACCTACTGAAGGAAACAGAAATATACAGGTTTAATATAAACACCATCCCACTAAAATTCTGAATGAGAAACAAATTTACATCAAATGAATATTTTCTCATTGTCTGGAAGGCTGGTGTAGGTCTTGTATGTCCTGATACTCTGGCTAAACAAGGGACAAAATAAAACTGGGGCACAATATTTAGCAGCTGGCCCCACTGACATCTTGTCTCTCACTGGTTCTGTAGCCTTTTTCCTGTTTGTGTACACTACCTTCAATTAGTTTCATTATGTTGTGTGTGCACTGTAAGACCCTGCGAGTCAGCATTTATAATTTTAACAAATATTTTACTGTCAACCCATTATTATGCTCTAGCTCTTTTAGTTGCACCCTATTGTAACTTAGGTGGAATTTTAAACATGCTGTTTCTGGCTTTGCAACATACCACTAATGATGGGCATACATTGCAGGCCATGAGTGTCCATCATAGTTTTATCAAGTTTTTGTATTGTGTGAAGACACCAACTATGGTTATAAATTTCATTTGCTTCTTGTACAAAGTTCAAGGACACAGGTACATCATTTGTTAAAAGCTTCAGGCAATGTGAAGAAACATCCCTTAATGTATTGTAATGATCTTTATCACAAATATGCACTCTTTTTGGTCACTATCTGATGATCAAAATAATCAAAACCAGTTACTGAAATGAACAACAAATTTGTGACCAAAAAGACTATTTCACAGTTTAACCAATATAGTATGATGTAAGTTTTTTCACAGTGGGGTAAGCAACACAATATATGACAGGCACAAGTCCCAATATAGCCAGCGAAAGATAATGGGAAAAACAGTTTGTACATGTTAGAATTTCTCTAAGACAATGGAAAGTCATTCATACATACTGCAAAATAAATGGATTTTACATCAACTACACTATGTCCATAATGAAAAATAGTGTCAACTATAACAGCAAAAATTGTTGAGCACAACAAAGCATGTCCTCTGCATGACACTGAACATTCAGGAGTGCATGAATGCTACAATTTCCAAACAGGTACAGCAGGTGCCCTGGCAGCTCAGTTTTACACAGTGTGAACCATCTCTAATGATAAACATGCCTGAGTGGCAAGCATTTTTTCCCCAGCTAAACTCAATTTGTGTGTATGCTTTTAACTAAAACTGATAGCTGGCCAACTGATTGAAGCAGAGAATGCACGAAGCTGGAAGAACACCACTTGCTTTCAAGACCTGGTTTGTGCTACATACACTGCAAACAAAATTTTACACGCCACACTAGAGGCTATAGATAAAAAAAATTGTCTACAAAATTAAGGAAAATTGGGTTTAACTATACATTTGCACTGCACCTGCGCCATAGTTGGCACCACAGTGACAAACATAAATGAATGACTTCAAGGACATCACAGAGCCAGACACACAGTACTGTGCCTTCCACTGACCCAAAACTGCCATCATTTGCACTTTCATTGGTGTCAAGTGAGAACTTATTGGAGGGCAAGGTGGAGGTCTGTATGTTTTCTGATTAAACTTAGTTCAGCCTCAGCACTAGTGAAGGCTGTGTGCTGGTTACTGGCCTTTTTTAAGTGTCTGCAACCAACCTGCCTGCATGCCACACACAGGACATATAGCTGGAGTTATGATCTGGGACATGATTTTGTACGACAGCAGGAGCATTCTCATGGTTATCCCACAAACCCCGACTACATGTCAATATGATGATTCAACCTGTTGTGCTGGCATTCGTGAACAGCACACTAGGGGGTGTTTTCCAACAGGATAATGCTCTCCCACTGCTGTTGCAAGCCAACATGCTCTGCAGTGTTTACATGTTGCATTGGCCTGCTGGATCACCAGATCTGTCTCAAATCTGGCACATAAGATACATCAGAAAACTCCAGCTTCATCCACAAACAGAATCACCCCCATAACTGATTTTTTCAAATTATGTTCCAAATTGTTTTATTAATGGGAAATATAATAAATATCACACACAGATAAAGACAGCTTTTCAAGATCAAAATAATAAGTTACAAAATATTGAAGGACACCTGTCAAAACCCCAAGTATACTTGTGTATTGGAGTGATTAATGTATCCTGAAACTTGGGGTCATTTTTTAATTTATCCGTAGCTGTGAAGTCTAACCACAGATTTCGTAAGTTTCCTGTGGACTTAAATCTTGGAAGAGCTGGCTGGAGCACAGAGGATGTATTTCTCATATCACTGGTGAGCACCTGTCACTCAACTGACAAAATAATGTACCTTCAGTCACTAATGAAGTAACATCACATTCTTCATTTTCTGAGCTGCTAAATTCAATGTCAAACACAGGATTATAGTAAGCATTGAAAGCAATGCCTAAACAGCAATAAAGGAGGGAGTGAAAAAATTTCTAGGCCTCATGGTGAAAAAGATGTCAATTGCTTGCCTATCTTTTGAACAATTTGTTTTAAATGCGCACAGAGCACCGCTAAATCAGCAAACAATATTTGTGTTACAAAATATTTGATGGATACGATATAATTTGGCTTGTGTTCCATTAATACATAAAATAACTGCATAAAAATTGGAATAATTTCCAAGGTGAAATAAATGAGACCCTGTTTTCAAAGAATGTTTATTAATAAGAGAATATACACTTTAACGGTATGATTTCTGGTATCTTGCACGGGCACCTGGTCCACCGAACTTCTTGGGCTCGCAACGCCTCGGGTCAGCTACCAAGAGAGTTCTGTCATACTGGATCAAAATATCCTTTATCTCTTTCTTAGACGCCTCGTCTACATCTGAAAATTAAATGTCATTTATTAAAATCATAAATCCACAAAATAATCTTTTAACAATGAACACTAATTTTATACCAACAGAGAACCATTTAATACTTAAAAACTAGAATACAGATTTGTTTTGCCTCTGATGTTTCACTATAATAAGAAATACTGCAGCACTACAAGGACATTATTTTGCAATTCCATGTACATCAGTCTAACTACAGGGCATTTAAAATTAGTTTCAGCTTTTGATAGTTCAGTACAGAGCAGGTGGAGGGAAGTGCAGTTGCCAGCGTGCACTGAACACATCAGCAAACAATGGTAACTCCAGGCCTACTCAGCGCGTAATCTGTCAGCTGCGCAAGCTGGCTGATCTGCAGTAATTGTCAAACCATTTTAAAGAAACTCTTCTGTAATAAACTCAGTCTCGCACATCTTAGAGATTCATTCCTCAGCTTCATTTCGTTAATGGCCACAGTTATTGTGATATTTCAGTATTAAACTACTGCAAGAAATTCTTTAAGTTTGCAGTGCAAAGTAGGAGCCCCTATGAATTTGCATTTGGTGTGACCTACAAGAAGGGTAGTAGGACTGATCCACAAAACTACCGTCCAATATCCTTGACATTGATTTATTGTAGTCTCTTGTAACATTTAGAGCTCCACATAATGCCCTTCTCAATGTCAACCAGCATTTCGAAAACACCCATCATGTGAAACTTTTCTCCCATGACATACTGAAAGCTTTGGATGAAGGCTACAGATAGATTTCTTCTTCTTCTTCTTCTTATCATACCATACCATATATCATACCATCATATCATCATAACATAATATCATCATATCATAACATAATATCATAACATAATATCATCATATCATAACATAATATCATCATATCATAACATAATATCATCATATCATAACATAATATCATCATATCATAACATAATATCATCATATCATCCACGACTGATTATGCCTCAGCATTCAGTTTTTCTTGATTTCCAAAAAGCATTTGACTCCGTACTGCACCTACACTTGCTATCAAAAGTACAATTATATGGGTTATGAAATTTGTTACTAGACTGAACTTTTTGGTAGGTAGGTCCAAACATGTTATCTCAGATGAGTCATCGTCAGATGTAGAGGTAAGTTTGGATGTAACCCAGGACAGTGTGCTGAAACCCTTGCTGTTCATGTTGTATATTAATGATCTTACACATAATAGTGAAATCAAGCGTTTTGCAGATGATGTAGTTATCCATAATGATATATTATCATAAAGAAGCTGCATAAATATAAAGCCAAACATTGATAAGATTGCAAGCCGTGCAGAGATTGGCAACAAAAAACTTAGTATCCTATGACTATAAAATCAGTGAGTCACTGTTGGAATTTGTCATCTAATACAAATACCGAAGTGGAACACTTTGTAGGACTATGAAACTGAATGGTCACATACGATCAGTCATGGTTGCAGCAGGTGGTACACTTCCGTTTACTGGTAGAATACTGAGGAAGTGCAGAAGAGATTGCATGTGACCAGTCCTAAAATATTACTCTTGTGTGTGGGGGCCATACACGTACCTAACAGCACATACTGAATGTATACAGAGGAGGGCAGCACAAATGGTCACATGTTTGTTTAATCCATGGGAGAGTGTCACAGAGATAACGAACGAACTCATCTGGAAGGCGCTAAGATAGTTTACATCTATCCTGAGAGTCTGTTAAAAGTTCCAAGAACTGGCTTTAAATGATGACCTTAGGAATATAAAACAACCCTCTATGTATCACTAACATATGAATCATAAGGATAAGACTAGAATAATTACTGTACACACAGAGGCATTCAAACAATTATTCTTCCCACACTGTACATGTGAATGGGACAGGTAGAAACGCTAATACCTGGCATAATGGAATGTACTCTCTGCTATGCACCTCACGATGGTTTACAGTGTAGACATAAATGTGCCATAAGAGGCACCCAAAAATAAAGGCACTATGGACCACTGCAAGTGGAAAATATATAATTCCACACCTGGGACAGATAACTGCTCTGGTAGTGCAGAAGAGAAAATTAGAAATCAGATTACAACAGTAATTTAAGTGGTGTTTCCCCATTACTGTAACTGCAACACACTGGAATTTAAGAGAAGAGCATGTCATGGACTGATCACCACCTTGTAACACAATATACTAATTATTGTGTCACTGTAGAATAAATTGTCAATGAAAAATTTGAGTTACCTGTACAGTACAGTACAAACAATGTATTACTTCAGTGAATACTGATTTTTTGTGAAATCTATTAGTCAAGATCACACCTAGAAAACTGATAAGCTTAACCATTACCTATCATCTTCAGTTCAAAGTATACACAGCAGAGCCTAAGGTAAGAGGGCACTTGTCAGACAGCCATTAACACAGGGGGATGTCCACTTTAAACTCTTACTTATAACAGGCAAGCACTGTCATTGTACACTCAAAATGGCACACAAAATAGCCATGCTGTCTGATTACAGCGAGTCAGTTTCTGTGAGGTGGACATACATAAACTGCTAGCACCTCATAGAAACTGACTGTTACTGTCACAAGCCAGCATGGCCATTGTATTTGTCACTGAGTGCACAATGACAGTGCTTGTTGTACTTACGAATTACTCACTTTAGTTATATGAGCTCGAAGTTGACATTTACTTGCATCATGAACACCCTATTGACACAGTATACTCTTACGTTAGACACTGCTATGTATATTTTAATCTATCTACTTTCCTGCAAGCGATATTGACAAATCAAATTTTTAGAAAAATCAATATTCACAATACATGAAATTCAAAAAGAGAAACTGCAAGTTTTAGACAATATAGCAAAAGGTTTGCATTTCTACAATGAAGTACTACAAATAACTTAAATTATATAATAAACTGAATACTACTTTTCAATTTTTAGAGTTTATATGAACAACTAGCACCTATAAATAAATTTATGCATACAAATTTGATCTGCATTTTGTCACAGTCTGTACGTTTTGCCTCTACAGAATGCAACTAGTAGCAAACAGACACGGTGTGCCAGAAGCCACATTTGGCAACGTAACCATCTGGTTGTGTGTCACTGCTAATTTCTCACAAAAAATGAAAATTTTCCTGGTAGTAAAACTGCATTGTACTTCCTTGTGTAAAGGAACTGTAATTTTTTCAGTACACAGGGCAATGCTTTCCCTTGCAGGCATGTAATCACAAAACAACAACATACACAAGCAAGAACCCACAAAACACGGTTTTTAATAACTCTATGGGACTGTTGATTCTCTGGCATGATTAATTCAACACTTACAACAAACAACCTGGACATCATTCATCCTTTCAAAAAGTACCTCACTACCACCAGATCCAGTTTGTACGTGATGTGTCAAATAGCTACAACAGACACCAGATAATGATCTGTTTGTACTTCTAGATCTCTGGATGACAATTACAACTGAAGTGAAGACTTTGAAGCTACACTAACTGCCCAGCAACTCACCACTTGTGGGCCCCCTCCCCCACCCTCCACATCTGAACATGTGATTCCTACTTCAGATCTGCTTTTGCCCTTTATTCCCCTTAACTTTGCAGGTATTTCTGTGGCCATAAGCATAGAATTTCTAAACCTGAATGCTAACACCCCTGTCTCACACACAAACAGGAAACTCCTTATTTCACATATTGCAAAATTACAGACAGCATACTTACATTTCTGGTAGTAAGAAACAAGAGCTTTTGAAATGGCTTGACGAATAGCATAAATCTGTGCAACATGGCCACCTCCGTTTACACGAACTCTGATATCAACTCCGGAAAAACGCTCCTGTGACAGTGAAAACAACAACTTACAAAAAATGGAACTGTTGGAACAATCTCTGTACACTATATTATTGCATGAAATTTACTGAATCAAGATAATATTCCACTAGATTAAATCATTTCATTAAACAAGTACTAACAGGTATAAGAAAATAACAGGCATTACAATTTGATATCAAATTAAATTTCTGTGGCAATTTAAGTCGCCATCAGCACTAATATCAATACAATTTATTACAGTTTATGATCTGCAAAGTTAACTGGAGGGAAGAACACTTAAGCATACTGCTACAAATGTTAGAATAAAAAGAGTTAACAAAACAGTTGGTACTTTCTTTAGTATTATATTTGGCAACTACTGCTGACTATAGGAGCAAATGAAAAGTTTACAGTAGCACCCATCTGCTTTGACCTGTCATAGGACATCATACAGTATATTTGAAATGGACAATGTTTGTGGAGGGCAAGTTAAGGTGCTCTAATATGGGATATTTGTGTTTCCAAATTGTGTGGTGTAAGTGATATTTGTGATGCACTGGACTCAATTACTGCCGTTTGTGAAAATACTGGAAGTGTTTGTGGCTGTTTGTAAGCGAGTTTTTTCCTTCCATGTTGCCAGTTATGGGAACGATTTGTTTATGGGTTTGGAATTATTAGTGTGGTGTGTTGCTTACTGTTGGAGACAATTTTGGTTCTTCTTGGTTAGTTATTGGTATGACAAAAAGTTAACAAGAAGGTAACAGCATGCCGCAATGAGGGGATATCTTGACCAGAAGTAATTTCCTTCAGTAGTTCAATCCAATTGCCAACTATAATAGTGCCACAGTTGTAGAGAAGGTATATTTTAGACCGGGGGCTACAAAGCTTAATTTGTTCCTTCTTCCTCGAAAATTGTGTTAATGCAATTTTTAACGAATTTTTGGGTTCCGTCAATTGTAGGTAATTATTCCAACTTGAGATTGGAAGTTAGAGTGGCATTTTACCTAAATCTGCGAGGTTAGATTTGCAGTGTCAAGTATGTAAGCAGGTTTTGGGGTTATACCACAGATCAAGTGAAGTGTTTGCCATTGGATTTGCCAAGCGGTGTGTGGTTTTTTTCAATTTTGATTAAGCTATATAGTCAACTTGTAAGCATACTGTCATATTGCTGGTTTGGTTGCGGATTATCTTTGTGGGTAGCCACGTCTGCATAGTCGAGTACAGGACACTGAACTGTTATCGCGTGTTGAGGGTAGCTTTGCATGTGACAGGCATTTTTAGTGTTGCTACAAGTGCTATTAAGTAAAGTGATAAAATCTGAAAATGATTCAGAGGAAAGTGTGTCAAGAAGTAATTAAAAAAGGAGCAGTGCAGACCATAACATATTTGTGTACCCTCTCATTGCATGTTGTACCACACAGTATCAATCATCCGCACCATGTTTGGTCACTCAGAATGAACTAATGTGCATCAGCAAAAATTAATTACCATAAAAGAGTGCAAACAAGTGCCAGTGTCTTGTAGCGAGCATGAGAACGTGCTTTCGGTCATCGCGTTTCCTCATCATCGGCAATCAGCCATGCCGCAACGGTTATGTGCACGCTCGTACAACTGAGAACTGAACTGTAAAATTAACTTTACGAACAGTGTTCTATCATTACTAGTGTCAAGGAAGACTGGCACCAAATATCTGTGTACGCGTGACGAGAGTAAGAACTTCCGTTCTATCATTCGGCTTCCGCATCAACAATAATCACTCGCGTCGTGTCTTAAGCGTATGCTCGTGATATTGTGGACAGATAATCATCAAGATTGTCAATTGGGATAAACATTTATGACTTACAAGTGTAAAGAGTGCAACCTGTGAATTCTTATTGTCTCAGAATATAGTTATTCATACCAGACTTAAGTCAGTGTTGTGTTTTAACATTGAGTGGCTCCCCAAAACCCACATGCATATTTCGATAGATAATTTCAGGCAAGCCAGCAGCAGTGTGGGGGCAGAACAATACGACTGCAGCGAAATCAGGTACATGGTGTGGACAGGGGGCACAGACAAGTGGCAAGAGAAAACAGTTTCAGGATCCCCACCCATATGTACCCCCGGGCATATTACAAAGTGAAATTTCTGGTACCAATTTTTGGATATGTGTGGGGATTCACAGTACCAGGCATAACAATTCAACAATGTAGGACAAGCACAATCTCCTATGAACTTTCAACCAGTTTTTTGGGTTTTTTATTGACAAGTTTGTCAAATGCTGAGGATTTTGTTTGCTTGATTTTTGCTTATGTCTTCATTATTAGAATTGTCATATGCTTAGTTTGTCTCCACTGAAAACCCACTAATACCATTGTTTTGTTAGTTTCATGTTATTCATGCAATTAACATTTTTCGTATTTGTTTCTGTATGCATGTGTAATGCACTATGTCATGGTTGGCATATCGTGTAAGTTTGAAATACTTGTGTCCATCTTCATGAAGCGAGAGGTCAGAGCTGGTGGGTGGCACTGGAACCTTTGGTTATCCCTAAAAGTGTCACCAGATCTTGAAATGATACTGCTTACTAAAAGGAGTCCACACCAGTAGCTCTACCTCTAACATGGTGTACACATGGAATAGAAAAAACTCCCAGATTTCACTGTTTAAAGTACACTTTTCCCAGGTGAAAATACATTTTTCCCATGTTAACTAAAAAATTTCCTCAGACCTGTGAAACTTATCAAACCTTTGACTGGTTTGGTTTTGTACACTGGTGTAAAACTTCCTGGCACTTAAAGGAAATGAAACCCAAAAAGCAATGTGTTTTGTATATGTGTGTGGCAACATTTACAGTGCATATTTAGTACTATGGAAGTGAAATAAGAATTCCACTGAATACAGCATGGTAGTTTATACATGGCAGCTTCCAAAGCACTAAAATCTGGACTGCACTGCACAATGCAATTTTGTCAGCCAATCACATTCCGTTGCATGATCTCACCAGCCAAGGCCAGCAGGTATTGAGAACATAAGACATGCGATGTAGTCAGCCAATAGCAATATCAGTGTTATGTAGTGTGAAAATACAAACAGGAAATGTCAATGACTTAATTTACATACACTATAGCTACAAGAGAAGCTAAGCTTCTTCAAAAAATTATTTTGCTGTTTTTCCAAGGGTGAGGTTAGGCAGGATCCTACCAGCACAGCTTAAACTGCAGCAGCTGACTATCTCTTTAGCACAATTTTAAATTTCACTGTTGCACACCGAACATATTGTAGCTTACCTGGCTGAATACATACTTCGACTTTTATAAAAGCCAATTATGTGTTACATTGCTCAAGAACTCACCTCAGACTTTTTTGAAGGATAACTATACTTTTTACCATTGTTACAACAAAATTAATAATCTGTGAAAGAACTGAACCCTGAATCTTGGTCTTTAGCGTGTTACATTTTAAAATATATTGCATAAATAGCTTACTGTCTGGGCCTGAAATTTTTCTAAGTGTCTAGTCCTCAAAGCATTGAGAAATTTGGGATTAGTGGAGACATACCACCAGCCAGGTCTGACCAATGACATCATCAACACACTGAAAACTATTATCCAACATGGCTACCAAAGCATCATCACAACACTCAAAAATACAAATGCCGTGCATATCAGACACGGACAAAACCCCAATGAAATTAGAGGGACAACCTTTGGGGAAGGGGGTTTTGCATGGATACAACCTAAAAATTTGATAAGAAAAAACACCATTCTAGACAAGTTCCTTTATATATAAAAAACAGAGCACTGGTATCAAACTATTTTTTCCAGTACCCTTATTTCTTAAATTGTGTGTAGTGTCAACTAGAAAATAGATAAGTTTGCAACTATCCAGACAGTGGTAATATCTTTAAAAAAATTTCATATTCATTTGACCTTTTCTACATAATTATAGTGTATTCTAAAGGACGAAATTATACATGGCTCCCCATGCAGTGATCACTTCTGAAGATGGAAATAATTCCAAAATGTGTCATGCATAGTTTGCGATAAATTAATTCGACACCTGCTAGATGCCTTTTTTATGCAACCTTCCCAGTTTAACCACAGAACTCTTACCTTCTATCTTTTCTCCTATTTCTCTACTCTCAGGAGTCCCTGCACAAATTAGATCACACATGTAGTCAGCCACTACAAGAATGTCCCCAACACCTCCTGCATGCCAAGTGCACTGCATGGAGGGGACACTAGCATCAATCCCAGCTCTGGAATTTGTAAACATTGCTATGGTGCCAGATTGCAACCCTACCACTCAAGGTCGCACATGGTGCCATGCTTCCATAGTGGCTGCAACACACATGCCCTATATTCGTTTAATCATGGATCATGAGTTACCAACTGAACTTGTGTAAAATGTGAAGGGTAAGGTGTTGCTAATTTCAAACATATATGATATGGCCTCTTCCTCTCACTGAAGGAAAGTAGGCAGCACCATTACATTAAAAAGGCAATCCCAAAAGCCCATATTACTTATGCTTTTTGGGAGGAAAAGGACAACAGCACGACTAATATTGTTGTCAAAAGTGAACAAGTAGCTGTTGCTCTGAAACTGCAATAACTTCTGTGAAGAAAACAACAAGGGAAAGGTGTGCTGGAGATCTACAGGAGCCAACTGCTACTCTTTCAGCTCCAGGGAAAACCAAAGTGTGTGCTTCTAACTATAACAGAACTGGATGATTTTCAAGGGGACAATTCAGCAACATACATATGATTATTAAATGTCGAAAGAATATCCAACCCAGAAGAAGCTGCTGCTCCGACTCATTTTCAAAGGAAAAATCTATTCCTTCAGCACTGGTGAAAAAGATAGCCTTCCAATAGGAAGTGTCTCTGGAAGAAGAGTTCTGCTTGAGCAGCAGGACATCATTGCCTGGAAATGCCATTTTCTGGGCAAAGTATTGAAGCGTAAACCCCACAAAATCGTTTGGATGGATGAAACATGAATAAACACCGGTAATTCCAGACAGACTGCATGGACTGATGACACAATGACTGACAACTTCAATTGCACATGGCAGTCAGCTCATTCTTTAGCATGCTGGTGAGCTTGTACCGAATGCTTCGTTGATTTTTACAGAAAATAAATCTTGAGAGGTAACAAAATTTGTTTATTTCATTCTTTGCCTTGCATGCAGCAGCAGAAGAAGTGGTTGTATAGATTCTTTTGACACAGCATTGAGAAGGGCAAAACTGTTGGAAACAGTGAAAGAGCACAAATCATGTAATATCATTTACAACACTGACAAAATTGCCTAGAAGAAACTGTACAGTGTTCCAGCCTCCATCACACCACTGCCTTCTTAATGCAATAGAAATCACAGGATTCAGGTGAAATCTTACATTGTAAACAAAAATAAAAGTTTAATTTAAAAGATTAAAAATTTAGTGTATGGGGTAGTATGACTCCCACAAAATGAAACAGGATTGCCAAATATACATGGCACATCTCAGTAGACACATGGCAACAAGGTGTACTTTTATTCTAACACAAATTCTGCATAAGCAAGCAAGAGAATTTTCAGGATGTACACATCTGTTGCATGAAATTGTAAATAATGCCATTCCCATCCATGTCAACATGTGCACACCGCTATCATTTGTGGATTGTCCTATCAGAGTGAATATGACCTGGGACAACTGGGAGAAACCCGGGAATTTCTTAGAAATACAGGATTTTATTGTTTTTGTAATTCTGACTTAAGAACTGATACTCTAACAAAGGAGATTGCTGTATTCCGCTACTGCAGCAATAAAACAATGACAGAAAAATAGCAAACTGCAAAAGAATTGCACCATATACCGCAACACAGTGCTCATACAAGTGTGTCAACAGCAAAATGCCTCAAAGGCTTTGGGAAGATTATGGAATGCTACATAACAAACTGCCTCCAACAAGTGAGACAACTGTTTACATTAGATTCCTTCTAGCAGTTACGAGCGGGCACACACCTTCTCGGGACACTCAAGAAAGTGAAATAGACAAAAAATTTTGGCCAGATCACTATACCAGTAAGTGCCAGTTGTACAGTCCCCAGCTAGCAGCTGCTTGAGTTCTATTCTGGAAGTAGTGTGGAAGATATTGTACAAACATGTAACACCTAACTGGAGAATAATCGCGCAATAACTAAATTGATGATTCTGGGAGGGAAGATGGCAAGATTCTTAGAACGAGGACTGAGATGAAAGTCTGACATCACACAAATTAAGGAAGAATATGGTGATTCCAAATTTATATAAAAATACCGTACAACTGCTTTTCGGTCTCATGCTTGAGGATTATAGAAGTGTCAGATACCACCCATATGCTTTGACCCATGACATCAATATGGCAGAAATGGCTATTCTAAGCATCTTCAATATAGCACTTGTGATGTCACTACATACACATGGCAAAAAATACGTAAATACTTATAAGACTATAACATCTACCCAAAAATACAAACTAGCAGGTCAAATGCGAGAAACTGGGGTTCTTAGGGAGTGGACAGGCTAAATATAACAGTAAAAACACCACTATCCCAAAACACAAAATTAACAAAAAATTACCAAATGTACAGGAATCTGACATCCCTTGACCTATATAGGCCAACCACAATTGTTGATAGGAAAAAACCAACGCCTACAACTATGAAAAACAGAACCAAAAACACAACACCTCAAAAATTCAAAAGTCAAACATCCCTATGTAAATTAAAACACTTTTGACACCATGAATACACGAAACATTCCAACTCGAGAAAAATAGACCAAAAAAATAAAAAAATTACTTACCACAAACAAGTTTTGGGGCTGTAAAGTAGGTTGGCCAACACACACACACAAAGAGAGAGAGAGAGAGAGAGAGAGAGAGAGAGGAGAGAGAGAGAGAGAGAGAGGGGGGGCGCACCATCAAACAGCAACACGACATCTACAAACACAACCAACTCACAAACTCTGTCTTAATGACAACACACACAACACCCGTATGTCATGGGTCAAACCAAACAGGTGGAGTCTGATGCTTCTGTTGACCCCATGCTTGAAGGCATTGATACTTCACAACTTATATTCTGTCATGTTATAAAAACAACCAATTGTGCCAAACAGTCATTTATTTGGGTGTAACAATTTCTGCAATGTTGGAAGGCCTATTTTGTTTCATCTTGCCAGGGACAAAATAGACTTAATTAGCTCAAGAAATCACACTGTCAGTCATGGGTACTAATTGTATTAACAGCTTTTTCAGTGTTACATAACATTTTGATTTTTCATGTGGCGAAACGTTTGACGAACTCTGATGAGGTAACAGATTCTTTTGCACTAAGGAAAGCACACCATGGAAAGCTGTAGCAAGATTAAAGAGCTGTCTTGCCTTTACTGGCTTTATGTATAATTCATTTTATGACAAAATAGCAAGTTATTAGCTAATAGTAATTAAGATAGCAAATTTTACCACTAGCGCTTGTTCTCCCAATTACAAATAATCCCATCCGGTATTAATTGCGAGCTTTCTTATTTTTTTTTATTAGGAGGGGCAGGTTGTCAAACTTGCTGACTGGGAGCAGGAGAGGTACCACAGGACTTTAATTTCCACTGTCCTGAATATAGTTTGGTGGCATACACATGAGCACTCAAGTATGCACTTTAAATGTGCAGGTTTTGGTACAGTTCACAAAATTCCGATACTCTTTGAAATACCCTCAAATGTAACAGGTGCAAAGATTAATATTGTATGCGAAAGCCTTGAGTTCCTTGTAGAGCACTATGTATAAATTTGAACCATTAAGTTCTTGTTTGTGTGCTCCCACTATTAAGTACTGTTACTATTGGCTGACCATCACATGCCTTACACTCTGAATATCAAGTCATCGGCTGGCAAGATCACGGCCTGATATATGACTGGCTTACAAAAGCACATTGCAACATTTATTTCAATGCTTTGGAAAGTAACATGGGTGTTTGGTGGAATTCGAATTTGTACTTTCATAATTCCTGCAGATCAAAGGTCTTTCCAAAACCTATTTTTCCCCCAAATTTCATTTTCTTTCTAAGTGCCCGGAAACTATGCCTGTGGGTAAGACCAACACCATTTACAGGATTGTTGAGTTTTACAGTTTTGAGGGAAAATATATTGTTACTTAAAATGGAGAAAGTGTTTTCACCTGGGAGAAAGTAGTTTTTAACTGGGAAATCCAGGAAAAACCTTTGAATTCTTTTTCTTGTCCACATATACACACTGACTATCGTACTGGGTTAGATCAGGTGCTGATACACTGAATTCACAATACCAGTGAATTTAATAGCCAAAAAAAGTTCAGCTACATAAGTCCAAACAGTAAATCAGACGTTACATACAACGCAATGAATTGAGCATAGTATCATATGGTACATAATTTTGTTATGGCGATCATACTGAACATCTGGGATCATGTCTTATTTGCTATATACTGATATCACAAAGCAGGACATGTGAAATGCAAATATGCCAATTCTATTTCAAGGAATCTGGCATTTCTCCCAACAATTCCGAACAGAATTCAATGCTAAACAAGTTTTATCCACAAACATCTGTACTTTAATTTTCAACTCAAGTTGTATAGCATATGTTGCCTACGATAATAACACAAAATACTGTATGCCCATAACAGTGTTGAGTCAATGAGCTAGAATGAATTAAAACAACAAGTCTGCATATGGGTTAAAATTTGACCATTGACTTTCATTAAATGAATAGGAAAATTAACTATATGAAGCCCATACAAAGATTTACACGAGCAACACTTTACCAAAACAAATTAATGACTAGTACCTTTCCTAACAGCAGTACTGGTTCCTGAAGTTTATATTGCAGCACACGAGGCTCTACCATCTCCAATGGCCTGCCATTTACTCTCAAGTTTCCATTTCCTCTTTTACAATATGCAACAGCAGTTGCACTTTTCTGAAAAAAGAAAGTCATATGAAACCTTTTGCATTAGCTCAATAGTCATATTTTAGCCTTGTTTCTTAGCCTCAGTAAGAACTGAAAATTCACATATACATCATATTCGGGATATATTAACATCACAGGCATATTGATTGGCGATATGCAAGTGGAAAAAAGGGTGGGAGGGCGAAATAGTACTATGCGGATAATCCAAATCTCTTACTAGAATTGTCGTATAATCACTTATTAGAATAGCTTGTGAAGGAAGTGTTAACACCAATAAAAAGTCTAGTGCAATATTAAATTTTTACCCACACTAAATACATCTAATCTTCAACCACCAACTGACAAGCCGAAAGAACACATGTCGGCGGAACATTCCCGTAACAAGGTTCATTTATCTTATCCACAGGAGTTCTGTTACAGAAAAAGTTAAACAGCGCGACAAAAATAACACTTTACGAAGACGAGGGTAGGTAATACGCTTGAATGAGTCTAAGTAGTTAGTGATGTGTAACAAATATCACGTCACACTACAATAGGATTACAGTGCGAATCTCATACCTTTCTACCGAACACCTGCACGGAAGGAATCGGCTCCTTTGCTGGCTGCAACATGAAATTGATATCAGTCTTCAGTAAAGCAGTAAAAAATAAATTTTCTTAAATCAAATTATAACTAAACAAACCTTCTGCATTCTGGTGGTTACCGCGTGGTAAGGAAGTGTCTGGTCCAAAGAACACCTACAGTCAAATCAACATTACATTACTGGATATTGAAATACTAACACACAAAACTTAGCTTTTCTAAATTCTAAACTCCGACATAATTATTGAAAATAACACAATCGAAAAACCGATTATTCAAAACCAACTTACCTGCAGTCACTCAACTCACAAAATAGACCACCACTTCCTTCCGTCAACCAAAGAACAAAGTTCCAACAGACATCCCTAGTTTCCTTCAAGTACAAACTAGAGGTACGAACCTTCGACAATAAATAGTATCTATGGTCGAAGGTAAGAACATTCTTGCCAAAGTCAAACAGACAATGTCGTTCGCGCGTGAGCCATAACATATAGATCATTTTAACGAGAAAGGCAACAATAAGATATGTTTACCAAATTAATGACGAGCAATCCAAGTAACCTCCTGAGCTAATATTCCGTTTCAGATATTCTACCCTATTCCAATATTCAACGTTTAGCTGTTTGGAAAGTAGTAAATAGCTTTAGGAATTGTAAGGACAGATGAACAAGCGATTTTACTATAAACCATCAAGGGCATATCATGAAATGTCAATGTCAGATTGCAAATGTATTTAATGAGTACTTTTCTTCTGTTGGAAAATCTGTCAATGACGATTTTAAGAATCTTCAGCACAGATATAGGGGCATTCAAATCAAACAAAGCATATACTTGGCCCCAACCAATAACAATAAAGTCAAAAACATAGTAATGTCATTAAAAAATACAAAATCAGCAGGCTATGATGGATTGTCTATATGTACACTGAAAAGATGCATAGACAACATATCTGATGCCATGGCCACAACAGTAAATGATGTAATTGCATCAGGTTGTTTCCCAGATAGTCTAAAGACAGCACAAGTAACCCCGATTCACAAGAAAGGTGATAAATCTAAAATTGAAAACTACCGCCCTATCTCAATCTTACCTGCATTTTCTAAGGTAGTTGAGAAAGTTATTTATACTAGACTAATGACACGCCTGAGTCAACACAATTTAAGATTTGAAAATCAGAATGGCTTAATGAAAAACAAGTCAACATCAGTAGCAGCAGCAGAATTAATAGACAAAATAATAACGACCATAGAAAACAAGTAGTATGTAACTGGAGTGTTCCTTGATCTAGAAACAACTTTCGACTGTGCCAACATCACCATATTACTGAACAAGCTGTGAAACCTGGGTGTCAGAGGAACTGGCTATGAGCTAATAAAATCGTATATGAGCAATAGAAAACAATTTGTCTTGCATAAAACAAACAAGTGGGTCTTACAAATCTAAAATTACAGACATCAAATATGGAGTGCCTCAAGGTCTTGGGACCCCTTCTTTTCTTGATATATGTTAATGATATACAGTATTGTTCTCCTAACGGTACAAAAATATTGTATGCAGATGATACGCCAATAGTGTGTAAACACAAAAACTATGAGAGTCTGGAGGTACAGTTCAACAGTGTAACTAATGAAATAGTCAAGTATTTTAATGAAAGCGATCTAAATGTAAGTGCTTCAAAGACTGCAATGATGGAATTTAAGACAAGGAAACAAATAGAATTTGACATGAAATTGTCCATAGGAAATGCCATTGTAAAAAAGGAAAAGTGGACAAAGTTCTTGGGAATTACAATCCAGGACAGACTCAAATGGAACATGCATATCGATTCCTTAGCATGTAAGCAGTGGAAGAATGTGTTTGCTATAAATATGATTATCAATTATTGTAAGGACATGGGTGTACTAAAAACTGCTTATCATGCCCCATCCTCATCAAACTTAAACTATGCTGTAGAAATGTGGGGTGCAACAACTCAAGCGCACCTAAGTACATTATTAATACTACAGAAAAAAGTTATCAGGATCATTTGTGGTGCCAAACCTCAAGAATCATGTCGGAATCTGTTCCCAAAATTAGGTGTGCTTACCATTATAGGTGTGTACACATTGAAAGTTATATTGCTTGTGAAAACAATAAATCCAAATTTCAACTGTGACCTGCACCAATATGATACGAGGCAAAAGATCAGATACCATGTAAATAGCCACAGAACAGCTTTATATGAAAAAATTAACTTCATGCTGGGCTGAAGCTAGCTAATGACCTACCAAAAAGTCTCACAACCCTTCCTACTAACAAATTAAAAGATCAGCTAAAAAGAATTCTAATTGAAAACCCTTTTTATTCCCTAGACGAGTATTATATCTGTATGAAAAGTGTTTTGTAAGTATGTCAAGTTCATAGTTTTAAGTAACCTACAACTAATATAATGTTGATAAAAAAAGTATTTGTAATATCGTGATTGTATACTACCAGACGTAAAATCCAACAAAATGTAAAATTTATTAATACAAACAAACCTTTAGTTTGTAATTTATAAACTGACGTATTCAAAAGAATAATCTGTATGATGTCCTGAAACTGTATTATTTCTAGGGATTGCATTTGATAATTCGATGTTGAATAAATATTATTATTATTATTATTATTATTATTATTTATTATTATTATTATTACACATAAACCTCGAAGTAGTAGAAGTAGAAGTTTATTGTCTCATAACTACAATTTCAAGCCATCGACTTAAAGTAGAGGAGACTTGTCAGAACACAAAAACTGGTTTACAATTTTCCTTATAATACCAGTAATATAATATACAGTACAGAATAATTAGTTAAATAAGCAATTAATAGTTTTTCTTCAAGAGTAACAATCTTTTAAGATTAACAGACCTAAGTACTTGCTCTCTCATGCTCAAATTTTCAGGTTGTAATTTATGAATTCTTCTACTGAACAGTAACTTTTCTGCACTAGTTTCTTATACAAGGACTTTTTTATGTGATTCTAAATTTATGCTGAGTAGTTCGCTTCCGTTGACTTTGTTACAAATTTTCATAATGTGGAGTTTGGCGTAAAGTTTTAAACGGTGGATGGGCATCATAATATTATTTCGATTTCTCGTGTCGTAAGCATGTTGAAAATGATTTACTACAAGTAAATCAGGGTTACTGTGAACAGAGATAATCAGCTCATATGTGTACAGTGAGGGAACACTTAGTATACTTAGAATTTTTGGGAGTGGGAGACATGATTTTCTTCGTCCTACATTGTGCATATTTCTAATGATGGTTTTCTGGAGTTTTAATTTTCGACACATATGCTTTGAGTTATCCCAAAATATAATTGCTTACCTTATTACCGAGTCAAACTAGCTGTGATATACTACTTTCCTTATGCCCATACTGGTAGCATTGTACAATATTCTCATTCCAAATGCTTGACTGTTTAATTTATTTGCAAGGCACTGTATATAGGATCCCCATGATAGATTTTTATATAGTTGCCTTCCTAGGAATTTCACACAGCTTCCTGCAAATCCTGGTTTCTGTGACTGACTTGAATATCATTTACTTTTGCTTGATTTGTTTTACACTGCATTAACTGAGTCTTTTCCATGTTTAATTTTAACCAATTTATATCAAACCAGGTATCTAATTTTTCTAAATTATTTAATACAATTTGTGGAATTTGATCTGTACTGTTACTTTCAATGATTATCATGGGGATCACATTTTCTATAACTTTAACAGTAGGTTTGGTAAATGTACTTAAAAATTCATCATCAAGTTGCTCATTGATGTAGAAATTTACCTTGTGTGGGTAATCTGCTACATTGACATTAGATCTATTTACATTTATAAAGAATTCAGAAATTTGAGCAGGATTTACAATAGTTTTATCCTCTATCTTGATTTCAGAAATATCATCTACCTGTGGCACCTGTATCAGCTTTGATCACCGACCATAACGCCTCACTTGCCAGTTCTATGACTGCCTTTACAATTTTTTAAAAATATTTTACGTAGGTAACAAAATCAGGACTTTTCTTATGTTTTAGTTCCCTATGAAGACGTCTTTTTCCGACACTCAGGATTTTTAATCCTTCAGTTATCCACTTTACTTTATTTCCTATTTTTTATGATTTGCAGTACAGAGGGAAGTTTCATTAAAAACGTGCATGAAATTTTCCAAGAAAGTAGTAAAATTTTCATAGCCTCAAATACTATGATCTATAGCCCAATTCACCTTACGTAATCTATGATAGAATAACTTCATATTTTCTTTGCTGAACTGGCGTATGATGTAGAGTTCTTTTAAGCAACGTTTTATTGTTTTTGGTAGTTCCATAGACAGAGCACAACGATCAGAAAGTAGAAAATTTAAACAAAACTTATTTGCCTCGTTAGAAGTGTAATTGGTTAAAATATTTTCTATATATGTGGCACACACTTCATTTACTCGAGTAAAAACAGTGAAATTTGCACCAAAACCCGATATTTGAATCATATCATTGAGTTTAGTGGAGTTATTGGCTTCACTGGCTAGATCTATGTTGAAATCAGCAGTTATTATGATTCTTTTTTGGTTTCTTTTTGAATTTTTTGCTACAGACGTGGAATTTCGACAAAAAATGTCTCTTTATTTCTGCGCCTGAAATTCTGTACACAGATAAAAATTATAATGTTTTGCGTTAATTATAGGCAGCAGCTTTCAAATATGCATTCTTCGTTAAGGGAATCGATATCGAGTCTTGCTCTACATGCCTTTGATCTTTCCACAAGTATGCACAATCCTCCTAGAGTGAAATTACTTCAACAAAAGCTGCTGGCAACATAAAAATTATCAAGGTTATTTAAGATTTTGATACTATCCTTTGTAAGCCAGTGTTCATTCACAGATACAATCTTGATATTTGGGATTTCTGACAAAATGTTTTGCAAGTCATGAAGATTTGTTTCTCTGCCATTTGTGTAGTTTGAACTTAACATATTTATATTCTAGTCCATTAGAAAAGTATTGTTACTTTTTTGAATATTTCTTAATGCATCTGGTTTGAAACGCTGTTTGGGTTCTTTTGTTTCAACTTCGTTATCAATTTTTACACCTACGTCTCTGCATACTAGTTTCCCTTATTAAGTATGATCTTACTTATATCACTATACATATTGCTGAATGTGCGTATCATAGCCTGTTTAGATGCAGTATGTCTTGTCCTATAAATTTATCACTAATTAATTTATTCACATCCACGAAAACTGCACCAAGTCTGTTGCACTGCTCTGTGATACGATTGTTTACCCTATCTATGTATTTATCATATTCCCAACTTCAGTGCAGGATACTAGGAATAATTAACTTTCATGCTGGGCACCAGTTTGTCGCCATCTGGATTAGGTTTCTTGCTTCTTTTACCATCTCTTCTTCACTGCTGTTTCGCAGCGAGTTCGTCCCCACATTGATGAATACACCTTTGTAGTTTTCATAGCGATGTACCAGTGGGAACACATTTTGTTTCATTGTCTACATGTTCTTGAGGTGTTTATTTAGTTGATGCATACCTATCCCTGGGTGGACATCGATTTTAGTATCTGATACTGCAACGTTTTTAATTAGTGAATCACCAATTATTAAGAAGTCATTTCTGACGCTTTGTTTGTCACGTTCTTGATGCTTCCTTCCTTTGTTTATGTACCTTACTGCAACCCACTTATATTTCTAGGTTCGACATGTTTTGTATTTCTTTATACAGGATTTTTGTCATTATCATCACATTTTGCGATTTGCTTATCGCTTTGAAAGTTTTGGTCTGATTATTTTTTGGCCATTTTCCTTCACTGATTCACTGTTTCTAGGGACCATAAAAGTATTTCCTTTTAAAAAAGAGTATTATTGAAAAAGCATTTATCACGCAAAACTTAACGAATTTTTGAAAAGAGCATTGCTTGAGAGGTACAAATACCGCTGGAAGAGTGCAGCTTATTTACCAAAAAGATTAATTTCTAATCACCCCCATTCGATAAACTAGCTAGAAAATTTCTCGTTACATTGCATTAATACTTGTTCCATAGATCATGAATACGACATTTTGTAATGATGTCGAATGTGTCACTTTAACACTGGTTTTCATCACATTACAGTTACTAATTCATATCTGAAGATTCATCTATTGAGTAGAAAGAGCTACAGATTTTCAGCGCTATTTGGCAAATCACCAAAGTCAGATTTAACCTAGAATAGTGAAGATCATCTTTACTTCTAGTGTTGTTGCTATACACTTGTTTATTATTTGAATTGGGGTAGATTATTAATAACAAATTCACTGCGAATATTCCGAGTTCCAAAAATAAATGTCTGCAAGAATATCTTGGGCGGTCTCCAGCTGTTACTCTGATCACAAGCTTTCCTGCAATGAATACTGATTTCTTAAAAACGAATTACCCCAAAATCTGATGCCATATGAAAGCAGTGAACGAAAATAGGCATAGTAGACTAATTTACTGATATGTTTGTTATTAATATTTGCAATAACCACAATAGCATAATTAGATGAACCTAACTGTTTCAGTTGAACATCATTGCTTCCAATTCAATTTCTCATCAATGCACACATTCAAAAATTTTGAATATTCTGCCTTAGCAACATGCTTCTGTTGAAAGTTTATATTTATCAGTGGTGTTACGCCATTTACTGCACAGAATTGTATTTATTGTGTTTTCTAAACATTCAGTGGAATCTATTTGCAGAAAACGATTTCATAATTTTCTCAAAGACATTACATACAAGTTCCTGAGCTAATTATTGTTTATTGGATGTGATTACTGTACTTGTATCATCAGTAAAAAGAACTAGCTTTGCATCTTCATGAACATAGTGTGGTAAGTCATTAATATATATTACAAACAATATGGGACCCAAAACTAAACCTCATGGCACACCATTCTTCATAACTCCACAGTTAGAGGACTCTGCTGATTTTTGCAGACAATCTGTACCTTCAGTTTCAACCTTCGCGTTCTTCCAGTTAAATATGAATTAATCCATTTCTGCAATGTCCTACTCGTACCACAATACTTTAGATTATCCAGAAGAATTTCACGATTAACACAGTCAAACGCCTTTGAGTAATCACAAAATATCCCAATTGGTGATGTTCGGTCATTCAAAGCATTTAATATTTGTTCAGTGGAAGCATACACAGCATTTTGTGTTGAAAAGCATTTCTGAAAATCGAACTGACATTTTGTTAGTACTTCATTTTTACAAATATATAAAGCTTCTCTTGAATACATTAGTTTTACAAGAATTTTGTATATATCTGTCAGAAGTGAGATTGGGCAGTAGTTCTTAGCATCAGACCTATTCTCTTTTATATGCAATGGTTTAACAATAGCGTATTTCAGTCTCTTTGAAAAAATATCCTGCTTCAGTGAGCTATACGTATGTTTCTGAGAATCTTTTGTTGGGAAAAGGCTTTTCGTAGTCTGTTGGAAATGACATCAGCTTCCATGTGAGCTGTTACTTTTGAGTCAATTTATGATTTTCCTAATTTCAATTGGAGATGTGGGTTGAATTTCAGTTTTATCAAATTGCACAGGTATTGTCTCTTCCATATACAACTTTGTATTTTCTAATGAATAGCTGGAGCCCATTTCTTCTACAACACTTAAATGATTATTAAAATATTTTCAACTTCTGGCTTTTTGTTAAGAAGCTTTTCATTGAGTTTGATGGAAATACAATCTTCCTGTGCTTTCAGTTGCTCTGTTTCCCTTTTAACAATATTCCAAATTGCATTAATTTTATTATCAGAAGTGCTAATCTCACATAGAATGCACATACTCCTGGAATTATTAATAACTTGTCTTAAAGATTGCGGTAGTTTTTATAATGTTTGACTGTTCTGGATCATTACTCCTTCTGGCTAAAAGATACATTTCTCTTTTCTATTTATGAGATATTTTTATCTCTTTAGTAAGCCATGACTTTTTCGATGGTTTCTTACAAGTATGTTTCACTGTTTTCTTAGGGAAATTGTTTTTAAATATACTAGCAAAGGTGTCAAGAAGTGGGTTAAATTTTTAATTAGCATCAGGTTCCCTGTACACCTCATCCCAGTCTAACTGTTGCAAACTTTCCCTAAAATTTGCAATTGTTTAATCGTTAATTGAAAACACTATATTGGAGGACTGTTTTCATTATTGCATGGAGCTATTTCATGTACATGATCAGACAGACCATTGTTAACAGGAAAAGTTTTTATTTGATAAAATTTATCTTGTCCTAAAAAACATTACCTATCAGTGTGCTGGTTTCCTGCACCCCTCAAGTGGCAAAATCGATAACTGACATCAAATTGAAAGAAAACATGTAATATTTCATAGTACAGTTTTCTCTCAGACTCTTTCAGAAAATGTACATTGGAATCCCCACAAGCAATAATTTGCTTCTCTCTGTCTGACAGAAAGCACAACAAAGAATCCATATTTTTAAAAATAGCTGAACATTTCCCAATGGGGATCTCTACATAGCTACAATTACAAAAGTACCGTTATTTACTTTAAGCTCACACACATATACTTCTGTATGTAGCTATATGCCTTGGGTTCATATTTGCTCTGCTGCATTAATTTATTTGGGAACATCATAACACCACAGGAAAAATGTAGAAAACCCTTTTGTGTTTCATTTTACCACAACAGTAATATAAATTACTGAGTGATGCCAGAATTAGAAATTTAGTGTGCCATCATCAACAAGTATTGCAATCCCAACCCTTCATCCAAGCTTTGTGCGTCGAAGAACACGTACAACTAAAGGATTCTCTGTCAAGTCATCACTGACACACTCTGGTGAAGTTGTGTTGAATGTAGCTAATTAGTGGTGGACAGAAACGTACTTTCAATAGGCAAGACAGGAAGAGATGGCGCAGTGACTATAACATGTTCATCATAAGAATAAACCTGATGCAAACATTGCTCTATGCAGTCTTCCACATTTGCTGAAACCTCATTGGATCGCGTTTCACTCGGTCTGGAAACCAAGATGCCTTGATTACAGTGAAGTACCACAACAATCATGCATTTTATTTAGAGCATTATGCACATATCGACGCAGTGACGATAAGAGGCAACATATTTGCCAGCACATTTAATTTTGACTGCACTAGCCAACCAAGTGGTCCAACTAACCTGAAAAGTTGTGGATAGTTGCAGTCAATACATAAAAACAGATAAGCAGAATATCAATAGACCATCGAATGTTATTTATTTTTAAACAAATTGAAATGATATATCATAACACTCCGGCAATATGCGTTTTCGATTACCAGACGGAAAAGTTAAAATGCTTTTCGATCTTAGGTAACATAGTATCATAATCAAAAGTAAGAATAGTGAAAATTCCTAATTTAAACGTAGGATAACTCTTCTGTGTGAGCTACGTGTAATGTAAAAGCCTATTGCAGGAATTTTACCGTATAGTTAAATATTGAAGCTACTGATTAAAGAAACTGTGAAAATTAGCATTACCCTTACATATTAGTTAAGATGCAGGACATCTGAAAGAATATTCAGTCACACATAAATTTGGGTATTGTTGTTAAGTTATTCCGTGTCATACACAGATATACATAAATTTGGGTATTATATTAAGTTACACTGTACTTACAGAGTATGACTGATCAATTGTAGAGGTCACACAGTAAGGTTTAAGCACAAACAAGGGGTTCTATGCATTTTTGATAAGAAATTCACGAATACTGTAACAAGATTCATCTAAAAGGAACTGCTTCAGATTTTCTTTAAACTATGACACGTTTCCAACCAGTTCTTTAATGTACTTTGGGAGGGCATTAAAAATCGTGGTATCACTGTATGAAACCCCCTTCTGGACTATGCTTTTCGTTTTTAGCTCATAATGGATATCCAGTTTCCTTTGGGTGTTATAACTGTGGTATAAGCTATTGAATTTGAAGAAGTAGCAACTTTTTGAAACAAAGCACATAATGGAAAAGATATATTGGCCAGGTGTTGTAAGGATTTGTAGAGCTCTAAACAGATCCCTGCACGAGTGCCTAGGATGTACTCCACACATAATTCTTATTGCTCGCTTATGTGCATGGAACACTTTTTTTGCTATTGGTTGAGTTCCCCAAAATATTATACCATAGGCCATAAGTTGGTGAAAACAGCCAAAATATACAGTTTTTATTGTGCTCATTGCGCTAGTGTCTGAAATTATTCTTAAGGCAAACATTACAGAGCTTAGCTTTTTGCACAGATCTTGAATATGGTGGTGACACTTCATTTTGCTATCTATATGCAGACCTAAGAATTTGGAGGACTCAACCTTCAAAGTCTCATGCTCACCTATTTTTAGGTTCATTTCATTAGTAACATTAGTTTTAGAAGAGAAATGAATGTAATTTGTCTTTTTTAGGTTGACTGTAAGGCCATTGGTTTCAAACCAGTTTGCCAAATTTGCAAAAGCTTTATTTGCAGCCTCATTTGACACATTCCCTGAGAGATTACGAACTGATAAAGTGGTGTCGTCAGCAAACATGAGTACTTTCCCATATTCTGTGCATAGTGCTAAGTCAATTATAAATATTAGTAAGGGCAGTGGGCCCAATACTGAGCATTGAGGTACTCCTGCAGTAGTGGAACCCCATTCTGAAGATACATGGCCACCATGCAGTCCTTTCCCGATTACTTTCTGCTTTCTACCACACAGATAGGATTCAAGCCACGTGCCTACGGTTCCACCCATTTCTAAGGTCTTGGCTTTACTCAAGAGAATATAGTGACTTACTCTGTCAAAAGCTTTTGACAGGTCACAAAACATTCCAGCCATCATAATATTATTATTTATGGCTTCCATAACATTGTCAACAAAGGCATGTATTGCATCCACAGTTGATACCCCTTTCTGAAAGCCAAACTGGTTACTGCTGAGGATGTTATATTTACTAAGATACTCAACCATTGTGCTATGCATCAATTTCTCTAGTACCTTGGAGAAAACTGAGAGTAATAAAATTGGTCGATAGTTCGTAGCTTCAGTCTTTTCTCCCTTTTTATAAATTGGTCTATAAGCCCATATTTTAGCCTTCCAATGACATATTATTAATATGGCAGAGGACTGTACTTATTTCTTTACAACAGTATTTCAGTAACTTGCTGGAAATGTTGTCAACTCCAGCGTTTTACATTTTAAAGACATAATTATATTTTCTAATTTCATCACTGTAGTTTTTCGAAGATACATCTCATCTATTTTGTTAGTTAAGGTGTTATGCAAGTATTCTGTAGCTTTCTTTACAGAACCTTGGCATCCTATTTGATTGGTGACTGTTTGGAAATGATTGTTAAAGATATTAGCCACCATTTCGGGAGTATCCACCGAAAGGCTCAAAGTTCTTAAGCTAATCACTTCTTTGGCAGATAGGCTTTTCCCCATCTCGCTTTTAACATATTTCCATAGGGTGTTCATTTTGTTATTTGATTTGTCAATTTCCTTTTATACTTTTAGATTTATGGGTCACCTTCCTTAATATCTTACAGTACACTTTATATTGCCCCATCACTGCAGCATTGTTTCACTGCCTGGCTGAAGCATACAATTCTCTTTTTGTTTTACATGAAATTTTGATGCCCTGGGTAATCCATGTCTTAAATGCAGAGTTACATTGATTTTCCCTGACTCTTTTACTTGGAAACACCTTCTCAAACAGATTTGATGTTAAATTAATAAATACATTAAATTTTGTGTTGACATCTGCTGAGTTGAACTCTTCAGACCAGTCAACTAACTGTAGCTTCTGCCTGTATGTCTCCATTGTTTCTTTATTTATTGGTCTCTCATTTTTCCAGATAGCTTTTGGTTTTCTGTTAAGATTTAAATGGGGAATTGTCAGAAGTATAGCATCATGGTCTGACAACCCATTTAGACTTTTCAACAAACACATTATCAATTAGAGTACTGGAGTGGTCAGTTACCCTAGTGGGAAATTCAACTACTTGCATTAGATTCTAACAGCTCATTAGTTCCTCCAGCTCCATTCTGTCATAACTTTCTTTCAGGAAATTTACATTAAAGTCGCCTAGTATTATGACTGAAATGTTTTTTCTGTACAATTTTGATAACATTGCTTCAATCTGTTTGAGAAAGATTCCAAGATTCCCTGCAGGTGCTCTATAAATTGATAATATGACTACTGATACACTATTTGTTGCCAGTTCTATACCACACACTTCAAATTGCTGCTCAATACAAAATTTGCTTACATCAAGAGTTCTAAATACTACATTATTTCAAACATAAATCACTGTTCCACCCCTCTCCATATTGGATCTGCAATATTGAGATGCTAAACTGAATCTATCTAAGCACAACATCTGAATACCACAAGTGACATGATGTTCAGTGAAGCATAGTATATCTGGTTGCTTTTCTCTTTCAGTACCATATATGTTTATTAGTAGCTGGTCTAGTGAATTTTTAAGTCCTTTTAGGCCAATGTTCTGATAGAAAATTATGAGTGGTTTAGTCTTTCTTAAATCTGCACCATTTTTACGACTAGGCATACTTGGTATCAGGGTACTTTCACTGTGGACAAGTAGGCCTACTGTTGGTTTGAGCTTCGGAATTTCTGCTATATCCTCTTCCTCTGCATTTAAGGATACCAAAAATCCTCCTGGAGCCTGGAAGTTATCTCTCTTTTTGACTGCTTCACCACTTTTATGGTCGCTGCTAGAGATTCCAATGGTTCTGTCTGGCTGGTGTGTTGAACACTCTGTATGTTGCTGGCACAGGATACAATATTTAAGTGAGTTGGCAAATCAGTTGAGAACGAACTGTTTTCGTAATTTAGGGTACTTAGATCGATATTTTCTGTAATCTTTCACACAAAAATCACTTTCCCTCACGGTTCAAATGTAATCCATGTACAGTATGCATGTATTTATCTGATGTCCCTATATCCAAAATCGAACATTTTTCATATCTGGAACAAAGCAGTTTAATCCTTGCTATTGTTTTTCTGATCTCTTTGTTAACACACTAATGGTATGATAAATCATGCCGATGTGGAATGGTTGCAACAACAGTATTTTAGGATTTGTTTTGTTCTAGAAACGTGACAAGCCTTCGACACAGGTCTCAGCTTCGTTAAACGCCATGTCATTTGCGCCTGCTATAAATACGATAAAATCATTGTGCAGCAAGATTTTACTACAATGTTTTTGGTTCTTGTTCCTGGCTTCACCACGCTGCTTACTTGGATTTTATTGTTTACTTTTTTGCAGGGTTTCCGCTAACTTTCTTCTATGGCTGTCAGCGAGCAAGAGGATATTGCACTTCGATTTGGATTTCGGAGTGAATTTACAGTTGTCGTCGAGCAGGTTATTGGGCTTGTTCTTCTTGTTAACTGTCTTTTTTCCACTTGTCTGAACGGTTTCACTACCTTTAGTTACAGGGCTTCGGTTTATGTAACAATTTTATTTTGTGCCCTTTTTTGTTTTGGTACTCTCTCGCTGTTAATGGAGTTCATTGTCCTTAGTGTGTTCGATTCTATCAGTCGACAGTACTGTGAGTCTGTTTTTTTCGGCGAACACAATATCATTTACAAAGTTAGATACATGTTTTGCGCATCCTTTCCGCTTCTCGAGATTCTCTCCAGCTTCAGTTTGCAATTTACTTACAGTTTTATCGTTAGGAACACGACACACCTTCTGCAGCTCGGTATTTTCATTTCTTAGTTGCGAAATTTCACGTCTTAGGACTTCCACGATTTTTTGTATACTTGAAATGCATTCGTTTGATTTCGCTATTTCACTGTCACACTTCCCACAATTTCCTTTTTTTTTTACGGCAACACTGTAACTTTGTATTTTCTAATGAATAGCTGGAGCCCATTTCCTCTACAACACTTAAATGATTATTAAAATATTTTCAACTTCTGGCTTTTTGTTAAGAAGCTTTTCATTGAGTTTGATGGAAATACAATCTTCCTGTGCTTTCAGTTGCTCTGTTTCCCTTTTAACAATATTCCAAATTGCATTAATTTTATTATCAGAAGTGCTAATCTCACATAGAATGCACCTACTCCTGTTATTTTTAATAACTTGTCTTAAAGTTTGCGGTAGTTTTTATAATGTTTGACTGTTCTGGATCATTACTCCTTCTGGCTAAAAGATACATTTCTCTTTTCTATTTATGAGATATTTTTATCTCTTTAGTAAGCCATGACTTTTTCGATGGTTTCTTACAAGTATGTTTCACTGTTTTCTTAGGGAAATTGTTTTTAAATATACTTGCAAAGGTGTCAAGAAGTGGGTTAAATTTTTAATTAGCATCAGGTTCCCTGTACACCTCATCCCAGTCTAACTGTTGCAAACTTTCCCTAAAATTTGCAATTGTTAAATCGTTAATTGAAAACACTATATTGGAGGACTGTTTTCATTATTGCATGGAGCTATTTCATGTACATGATCAGACAGACCATTGTTAACAGGAAAAGTTTTTATTTGATAAAATTTATCTTGTCCTAAAAAACATTACCTATCAGTGTGCTGGTTTCCTGCACCCCTCAAGTAGGAAAATCGATAACTGACATCAAATTGAAAGAAAACATGTAATATTTCATAGTACAGTTTTCTCTCAGACTCTTTCAGAAAATGTACATTGGAATCCCCACAAGCAATAATTTGCTTCTCTCTGTCTGACAGAAAGCACAACAAAGAATCCATATTTTTAAAAATAGCTGAACATTTCCCAATGGGGATCTCTACATAGCTACAATTACAAAAGTACCGTTATTTACTTTAAGCTCACACACATATACTTCTGTATGTAGCTATATGCCTTGGGTTCATATTTGCTCTGCTGCATTAATTTATTTGGGAACATCATAACACCACAGGAAAAATGTAGAAAACCCTTTTGTGTTTCATTTTACCACAACAGTAATATAAATTACTGAGTGATGCCAGAATTAGAAATTTAGTGTGCCATTATCAACAAGTATTGCAATCCCAACCCTTCATCCAAGCTTTGTGCGTCGAAGAACACGTACAACTAAAGGATTCTCTGTCAAGTCATCACTGACACACTCTGGTGAAGTTGTGTTGAATGTAGCTAATTAGTGGTGGACAGAAACGTACTTTCAAGAGGCAAGACAGGAAGAGATGGCGCAGTGACTATAACATGTTCATCATAAGAATAAACCTGATGCAAACATTGCTCTATGCAGTCTTCCACATTTGCTGAAACCTCATTGGATCGCGTTTCACTCGGTCTGGAAACCAAGATGCCTTGATTACAGTGAAGTACCACAACAATCATGCATTTTATTTAGAGCATTATGCACATATCGACGCAGTGACGATAAGAGGCAACATATTTGCCAGCACATTTAATTTTGACTGCACTAGCCAACCAAGTGGTCCAACTAACCTGAAAAGTTGTGGATAGTTGCAGTCAATACATAAAAACAGATAAGCAGAATATCAATAGACCATCGAATGTTATTTATTTTTAAACAAATTGAAATGATATATCATAACACTCCGGCAATATGCGTTTTCGATTACCAGACGGAAAAGTTAAAATGCTTTTCGATCTTAGGTAACATAGTATCATAATCAAAAGTAAGAATAGTGAAAATTCCTAATTTAAACGTAGGATAACTCTTCTGTGTGAGCTACGTGTAATGTAAAAGCCTATTGCAGGAATTTTACCGTATAGTTAAATATTGAAGCTACTGATTAAAGAAACTGTGAAAATTAGCATTACCCTTACATATTAGTTAAGATGCAGGACATCTGAAAGAATATTCAGTCACACATAAATTTGGGTATTGTTGTTAAGTTATTCCGTGTCATACACAGATATACATAAATTTGGGTATTATATTAAGTTACACTGTACTTACAGAGTATGACTGATCAATTGTAGAGGTCACACAGTAAGGTTTAAGCACAAACAAGGGGTTCTATGCATTTTTGATAAGAAATTCACGAATACTGTAACAAGATTCATCTAAAAGGAACTGCTTCAGATTTTCTTTAAACTATGACACGTTTCCAACCAGTTCTTTAATGTACTTTGGGAGGGCATTAAAAATCGTGGTATCACTGTATGAAACCCCCTTCTGGACTATGCTTTTCGTTTTTAGCTCATAATGGATATCCAGTTTCCTTTGGGTGTTATAACTGTGGTATAAGCTATTGAATTTGAAGAAGTAGCAACTTTTTGAAACAAAGCACATAATGGAAAAGATATATTGGCCAGGTGTTGTAAGGATTTGTAGAGCTCTAAACAGATCCCTGCACGAGTGCCTAGGATGTACTCCACACATAATTCTTATTGCTCGCTTATGTGCATGGAACACTTTTTTTGCTATTGGTTGAGTTCCCCAAAATATTATACCATAGGCCATAAGTTGGTGAAAATAGCCAAAATATACAGTTTTTATTGTGCTCATTGCGCTAGTGTCTGAAATTATTCTTAAGGCAAACATTGCAGAGCTTAGCTTTTTGCACAAATCTTGAATATGGTGGTGACACTTCATTTTGCTATCTATATGCAGACCTAAGAATTTGGTGGACTCAACCTTCAAAGTCTCATGCTCACCTATTTTTAGGTTCATTTCATTAGTAACATTTGTTTTAGAAGAGAAATGAATGTAATTTGTCTTTTTTAGGTTGACTGTAAGGCCATTGGTTTCAAACCACTTTGCCAAATCTGCAAAAGCTTTATTTGCAGCCTCATTTGACACATTCCCTGAGAGATTACGAACTGATAAAGTGGTGTCATCAGCAAACATGAGTATTTTCCCATATTCTGTGCATAGTGCTAAGTCAATTATAAATATTAGTAAGGGCAGTGGGCCCAATACTGAGCATTGAGGTACTCCTGCAGTAGTGGAACCCCATTCTGAAGATACATGGCCACCATGCAGTCCTTTCCCGATTACTTTCTGCTTTCTACCACACAGATAGGATTCAAGCCACGTGCCTACGGTTCCACCCATTTCTAAGGTCTTGGCTTTACTCAAGAGAATATAGTGACTTACTCTGTCAAAAGCTTTTGACAGGTCACAAAACATTCCAGCCATCATAATATTATTATTTATGGCTTCCATAACATTGTCAACAAAGGCATGTATTGCATCCACGGTTGATACCCCTTTCTGAAAGCCAAACTGGTTACTGCTGAGGATGTTATATTTACTAAGATGCTCAACCATTGTGCTATGCATCAATTTCTCTAGTACCTTGGAGAAAACTGAGAGTAATAAAATTGGTCGATAGTTCGTAGCTTCAGTCTTTTCTCCCTTTTTATAAATTGGTCTATAAGCCCATATTTTAGCCTTCCAATGACATATTATTAATATGGCAGAGGACTGTACTTATTTCTTTACAACAGTATTTCAGTAACTTGCTGGAAATGTTGTCAACTCCAGCGTTTTACATTTTAAAGACATAATTATATTTTCTAATTTCATCACTGTAGTTTTTCGAAGATACATCTCATCTATTTTGTTAGTTAAGGTGTTATGCAAGTATTCTGTAGCTTTCTTTACAGAACCTTGGCATCCTATTTGATTGGTGACTGTTTGGAAATGATTGTTAAAGATATTAGCCACCATTTCGGGAGTATCCACCGAAAGGCTCCCAGTTCTTAAGCTAATCACTTCTTTGGCAGATAGGCTTTTCCCCATCTCGCTTTTAACATATTTCCATATGGTTTTCATTTTGTTATTTGATTTGTCAATTTCCTTTTATACTTTTAGATTTATGGGTCACCTTCCTTAATATCTTACAGTACACTTTATATTGCCCCATCACTGCAGCATTGTTTCACTGCCTGGCTGAAGCATACAATTCTCTTTTTGTTTTACATGAAATTTTGATGCCCTGGGTAATCCATGTCTTAAATGCAGAGTTACATTGATTTTCCCTGACTCTTTTACTTGGAAACACCTTCTCAAACAGATTTGATGTTAAATTAATAAATACATTAAATTTTGTGTTGACATCTGCTGAGTTGAACTCTTCAGACCAGTCAACTAACTGTAGCTTCTGCCTGTATGTCTCCATTGTTTCTTTATTTATTGGTCTCTCATTTTTCCAGATAGCTTTTGGTTTTCTGTTAAGATTTAAATGGGGAATTGTCAGAAGTATAGCATCATGGTCTGACAACCCATTTAGACTTTTCAACAAACACATTATCAATTAGAGTACTGGAGTGGTCAGTTACCCTAGTGGGAAATTCAACTACTTGCATTAGATTCTAACAGCTCATTAGTTCCTCCAGCTCCATTCTGTCATAACTTTCTTTCAGGAAATTTACATTAAAGTCGCCTAGTATTATGACTGAAATGTTTTTTCTGTACAATTTTGATAACATTGCTTCAATCTGTTTGAGAAAGATTCCAAGATTCCCTGCAGGTGCTCTATAAATTGATAATATGACTACTGATACACTATTTGTTGCCAGTTCTATACCACACACTTCAAATTGCTGCTCAATACAAAATTTGCTTACATCAAGAGTTCTAAATACTACATTATTTCAAACATAAATCACTGTTCCACCCCTCTCCATATTGGATCTGCAATATTGAGATGCTAAACTGAATCTATCTAAGCACAACATCTGAATACCACAAGTGACATGATGTTCAGTGAAGCATAGTATATCTGGTTGCTTTTCTCTTTCAGTACCATATATGTTTATTAGTAGCTGGTCTAGTGAATTTTTAAGTCCTTTTAGGCCAATGTTCTGATAGAAAATTATGAGTGGTTTAGTCTTTCTTAAATCTGCACCATTTTTACGACTAGGCATACTTGGTATCAGGGTACTTTCACTGTGGACAAGTAGGCCTACTGTTGGTTTGAGCTTCGGAATTTCTGCTATATCCTCTTCCTCTGCATTTAAGGATACCAAAAATCCTCCTGGAGCCTGGAAGTTATCTCTCTTTTTGACTGCTTCACCACTTTTATGGTCGCTGCTAGAGATTCCAATGGTTCTGTCTGGCTGGTGTGTTGAACACTCTGTATGTTGCTGGCACAGGATACAATATTTAAGTGAGTTGGCAAATCAGTTGAGAACGAACTGTTTTCGTAATTTAGGGTACTTAGATCGATATTTTCTGTAATCTTTCACACAAAAATCACTTTCCCTCACGGTTCAAATGTAATCCATGTACAGTATGCATGTATTTATCTGATGTCCCTATATCCAAAATCGAACATTTTTCATATCTGGAACAAAGCAGTTTAATCCTTGCTATTGTTTTTCTGATCTCTTTGTTAACACACTAATGGTATGATAAATCATGCCGATGTGGAATGGTTGCAACAACAGTATTTTAGGATTTGTTTTGTTCTAGAAACGTGACAAGCCTTCGACACAGGTCTCAGCTTCGTTAAACGCCATGTCATTTGCGCCTGCTATAAATACGATAAAATCATTGTGCAGCAAGATTTTACTACAATGTTTTTGGTTCTTGTTCCTGGCTTCACCACGCTGCTTACTTGGATTTTATTGTTTACTTTTTTGCAGGGTTTCCGCTAACTTTCTTCTATGGCTGTCAGCGAGCAAGAGGATATTGCACTTCGATTTGGATTTCGGAGTGAATTTACAGTTGTCGTCGAGCAGGTTATTGGGCTTGTTCTTCTTGTTAACTGTCTTTTTTCCACTTGTCTGAACGGTTTCACTACCTTTAGTTACAGGGCTTCGGTTTATGTAACAATTTTATTTTGTGCCCTTTTTTGTTTTGGTACTCTCTCGCTGTTAATGGAGTTCATTGTCCTTAGTGTGTTCGATTCTATCAGTCGACAGTACTGTGAGTCTGTTTTTTTCGGCGAACACAATATCATTTACAAAGTTAGATACATGTTTTGCGCATCCTTTCCGCTTCTCGAGATTCTCTCCAGCTTCAGTTTGCAATTTACTTACAGTTTTATCGTTAGGAACACGACACACCTTCTGCAGCTCGGTATTTTCATTTCTTAGTTGCGAAATTTCACGTCTTAGGACTTCCACGATTTTTTGTATACTTGAAATGCATTCGTTTGATTTCGCTATTTCACTGTCACACTTCCCACAATTTCCTTTTTTTTTTACGGCAACACTGTAACTTTGTATTTTCTAATGAATAGCTGGAGCCCATTTCCTCTACAACACTTAAATGATTATTAAAATATTTTCAACTTCTGGCTTTTTGTTAAGAAGCTTTTCATTGAGTTTGATGGAAATACAATCTTCCTGTGCTTTCAGTTGCTCTGTTTCCCTTTTAACAATATTCCAAATTGCATTAATTTTATTATCAGAAGTGCTAATCTCACATAGAATGCATCTACTCCTGTTGTTTTTAATAACTTGTCTTAAAGTTTGCGGTAGTTTTTATAATGTTTGACTGTTCTGGATCATTACTCCTTCTGGCTAAAAGATACATTTCTCTTTTCTATTTATGAGATATTTTTATCTCTTTAGTAAGCCATGACTTTTTCGATGGTTTCTTACAAGTATGTTTCACTGTTTTCTTAGGGAAATTGTTTTTAAATATACTTGCAAAGGTGTCAAGAAGTGGGTTAAATTTTTAATTAGCATCAGGTTCCCTGTACACCTCATCCCAGTCTAACTGTTGCAAACTTTCCCTAAAATTTGCAATTGTTAAATCGTTAATTGAAAACACTATATTGGAGGACTGTTTTCATTATTGCATGGAGCTATTTCATGTACATGATCAGACAGACCATTGTTAACAGGAAAAGTTTTTATTTGATAAAATTTATCTTGTCCTAAAAAACATTACCTATCAGTGTGCTGGTTTCCTGCACCCCTCAAGTAGGAAAATCGATAACTGACATCAAATTGAAAGAAAACATGTAATATTTCATAGTACAGTTTTCTCTCAGACTCTTTCAGAAAATGTACATTGGAATCCCCACAAGCAATAATTTGCTTCTCTCTGTCTGACAGAAAGCACAACAAAGAATCCATATTTTTAAAAATAGCTGAACATTTCCCAATGGGGATCTCTACATAGCTACAATTACAAAAGTACCGTTATTTACTTTAAGCTCACACACATATACTTCTGTATGTAGCTATATACCTTGGGTTCATATTTGCTCTGCTGCATTAATTTATTTGGGAACATCATAACACCACAGGAAAATTGTAGAAAACCCTTTTGTGTTTCATTTTACCACAACAGTAATATAAATTACTGAGTGCTGCCAGAATTAGAAATTTAGTGTGCCATTATCAACAAGTATTGCAATCCCAACCCTTCATCCAAGCTTTGTGCGTCGAAGAACACGTACAACTAAAGGATTCTCTGTCAAGTCATCACTGACACACTCTGGTGAAGTTGTGTTGAATGTAGCTAATTAGTGGTGGACAGAAACGTACTTTCAAGAGGCAAGACAGGAAGAGATGGCGCAGTGACTATAACATGTTCATCATAAGAATAAACCTGATGCAAACATTGCTCTATGCAGTCTTCCACATTTGCTGAAACCTCATTGGATCGCGTTTCACTCGGTCTGGAAACCAAGATGCCTTGATTACAGTGAAGTACCACAACAATCATGCATTTTATTTAGAGCATTATGCACATATCGACGCAGTGACGATAAGAGGCAACATATTTGCCAGCACATTTAATTTTGACTGCACTAGCCAACCAAGTGGTCCAACTAACCTGAAAAGACTCTTTCAGAAAATGTACATTGGAATCCCCACAAGCAATAATTTGCTTCTCTCTGTCTGACAGAAAGCACAACAAAGAATCCATATTTTTAAAAATAGCTGAACATTTCCCAATGGGGATCTCTACATAGCTACAATTACAAAAGTACCGTTATTTACTTTAAGCTCACACACATATACTTCTGTATGTAGCTATATACCTTGGGTTCATATTTGCTCTGCTGCATTAATTTATTTGGGAACATCATAACACCACAGGAAAATTGTAGAAAACCCTTTTGTGTTTCATTTTACCACAACAGTAATATAAATTACTGAGTGCTGCCAGAATTAGAAATTTAGTGTGCCATTATCAACAAGTATTGCAATCCCAACCCTTCATCCAAGCTTTGTGCGTCGAAGAACACGTACAACTAAAGGATTCTCTGTCAAGTCATCACTGACACACTCTGGTGAAGTTGTGTTGAATGTAGCTAATTAGTGGTGGACAGAAACGTACTTTCAAGAGGCAAGACAGGAAGAGATGGCGCAGTGACTATAACATGTTCATCATAAGAATAAACCTGATGCAAACATTGCTCTATGCAGTCTTCCACATTTGCTGAAACCTCATTGGATCGCGTTTCACTCGGTCTGGAAACCAAGATGCCTTGATTACAGTGAAGTACCACAACAATCATGCATTTTATTTAGAGCATTATGCACATATCGACGCAGTGACGATAAGAGGCAACATATTTGCCAGCACATTTAATTTTGACTGCACTAGCCAACCAAGTGGTCCAACTAACCTGAAAAGTTGTGGATAGTTGCAGTCAATACATAAAAACAGATAAGCAGAATATCAATAGACCATCGAATGTTATTTATTTTTAAACAAATTGAAATGATATATCATAACACTCCGGCAATATGCGTTTTCGATTACCAGACGGAAAAGTTAAAATGCTTTTCGATCTTAGGTAACATAGTATCATAATCAAAAGTAAGAATAGTGAAAATTCCTAATTTAAACGTAGGATAACTCTTCTGTGTGAGCTACGTGTAATGTAAAAGCCTATTGCAGGAATTTTACCGTATAGTTAAATATTGAAGCTACTGATTAAAGAAACTGTGAAAATTAGCATTACCCTTACATATTAGTTAAGATGCAGGACATCTGAAAGAATATTCAGTCACACATAAATTTGGGTATTGTTGTTAAGTTATTCCGTGTCATACACAGATATACATAAATTTGGGTATTATATTAAGTTACACTGTACTTACAGAGTATGACTGATCAATTGTAGAGGTCACACAGTAAGGTTTAAGCACAAACAAGGGGTTCTATGCATTTTTGATAAGAAATTCACGAATACTGTAACAAGATTCATCTAAAAGGAACTGCTTCAGATTTTCTTTAAACTATGACACGTTTCCAACCAGTTCTTTAATGTACTTTGGGAGGGCATTAAAAATCGTGGTATCACTGTATGAAACCCCCTTCTGGACTATGCTTTTCGTTTTTAGCTCATAATGGATATCCAGTTTCCTTTGGGTGTTATAACTGTGGTATAAGCTATTGAATTTGAAGAAGTAGCAACTTTTTGAAACAAAGCACATAATGGAAAAGATATATTGGCCAGGTGTTGTAAGGATTTGTAGAGCTCTAAACAGATCCCTGCACGAGTGCCTAGGATGTACTCCACACATAATTCTTATTGCTCGCTTATGTGCATGGAACACTTTTTTTGCTATTGGTTGAGTTCCCCAAAATATTATACCATAGGCCATAAGTTGGTGAAAATAGCCAAAATATACAGTTTTTATTGTGCTCATTGCGCTAGTGTCTGAAATTATTCTTAAGGCAAACATTACAGAGCTTAGCTTTTTGCACAAATCTTGAATATGGTGGTGACACTTCATTTTGCTATCTATATGCAGACCTAAGAATTTGGTGGACTCAACCTTCAAAGTCTCATGCTCACCTATTTTTAGGTTCATTTCATTAGTAACATTTGTTTTAGAAGAGAAATGAATGTAATTTGTCTTTTTTAGGTTGACTGTAAGGCCATTGGTTTCATACCACTTTGCCAAATCTGCAAAAGCTTTATTTGCAGCCTCATTTGACACATTCCCTGAGAGATTACGAACTGATAAAGTGGTGTCGTCAGCAAACATGAGTATTTTCCCATATTCTGTGCATAGTGCTAAGTCAATTATAAATATTAGTAAGGGCAGTGGGCCCAATACTGAGCATTGAGGTACTCCTGCAGTAGTGGAACCCCATTCTGAAGATACATGGCCACCATGCAGTCCTTTCCCGATTACTTTCTGCTTTCTACCACACAGATAGGATTCAAGCCACGTGCCTACAGTTCCACCCATTTCTAAGGTCTTGGCTTTACTCAAGAGAATATAGTGACTTACTCTGTCAAAAGCTTTTGACAGGTCACAAAACATTCCAGCCATCATAATATTATTATTTATGGCTTCCATAACATTGTCAACAAAGGCATGTATTGCATCCACGGTTGATACCCCTTTCTGAAAGCCAAACTGGTTACTGCTGAGGATGTTATATTTACTAAGATGCTCAACCATTGTGCTATGCATCAATTTCTCTAGTACCTTGGAGAAAACTGAGAGTAATAAAATTGGTCGATAGTTCGTAGCTTCAGTCTTTTCTCCCTTTTTATAAATTGGTCTATAAGCCCATATTTTAGCCTTCCAATGACATATTATTAATATGGCAGAGGACTGTACTTATTTCTTTACAACAGTATTTCAGTAACTTGCTGGAAATGTTGTCAACTCCAGCGTTTTACATTTTAAAGACATAATTATATTTTCTAATTTCATCACTGTAGTTTTTCGAAGATACATCTCATCTATTTTGTTAGTTAAGGTGTTATGCAAGTATTCTGTAGCTTTCTTTACAGAACCTTGGCATCCTATTTGATTGGTGACTGTTTGGAAATGATTGTTAAAGATATTAGCCACCATTTCGGGAGTATCCACCGAAAGGCTCCCAGTTCTTAAGCTAATCACTTCTTTGGCAGATAGGCTTTTCCCCATCTCGCTTTTAACATATTTCCATATGGTTTTCATTTTGTTATTTGATTTGTCAATTTCCTTTTATACTTTTAGATTTATGGGTCACCTTCCTTAATATCTTACAGTACACTTTATATTGCCCCATCACTGCAGCATTGTTTCACTGCCTGGCTGAAGCATACAATTCTCTTTTTGTTTTACATGAAATTTTGATGCCCTGGGTAATCCATGTCTTAAATGCAGAGTTACATTGATTTTCCCTGACTCTTTTACTTGGAAACACCTTCTCAAACAGATTTGATGTTAAATTAATAAATACATTAAATTTTGTGTTGACATCTGCTGAGTTGAACTCTTCAGACCAGTCAACTAACTGTAGCTTCTGCCTGTATGTCTCCATTGTTTCTTTATTTATTGGTCTCTCATTTTTCCAGATAGCTTTTGGTTTTCTGTTAAGATTTAAATGGGGAATTGTCAGAAGTATAGCATCATGGTCTGACAACCCATTTAGACTTTTCAACAAACACATTATCAATTAGAGTACTGGAGTGGTCAGTTACCCTAGTGGGAAATTCAACTACTTGCATTAGATTCTAACAGCTCATTAGTTCCTCCAGCTCCATTCTGTCATAACTTTCTTTCAGGAAATTTACATTAAAGTCGCCTAGTATTATGACTGAAATGTTTTTTCTGTACAATTTTGATAACATTGCTTCAATCTGTTTGAGAAAGATTCCAAGATTCCCTGCAGGTGCTCTATAAATTGATAATATGACTACTGATACACTATTTGTTGCCAGTTCTATACCACACACTTCAAATTGCTGCTCAATACAAAATTTGCTTACATCAAGAGTTCTAAATACTACATTATTTCAAACATAAATCACTGTTCCACCCCTCTCCATATTGGATCTGCAATATTGAGATGCTAAACTGAATCTATCTAAGCACAACATCTGAATACCACAAGTGACATGATGTTCAGTGAAGCATAGTATATCTGGTTGCTTTTCTCTTTCAGTACCATATATGTTTATTAGTAGCTGGTCTAGTGAATTTTTAAGTCCTTTTAGGCCAATGTTCTGATAGAAAATTATGAGTGGTTTAGTCTTTCTTAAATCTGCACCATTTTTACGACTAGGCATACTTGGTATCAGGGTACTTTCACTGTGGACAAGTAGGCCTACTGTTGGTTTGAGCTTCGGAATTTCTGCTATATCCTCTTCCTCTGCATTTAAGGATACCAAAAATCCTCCTGGAGCCTGGAAGTTATCTCTCTTTTTGACTGCTTCACCACTTTTATGGTCGCTGCTAGAGATTCCAATGGTTCTGTCTGGCTGGTGTGTTGAACACTCTGTATGTTGCTGGCACAGGATACAATATTTAAGTGAGTTGGCAAATCAGTTGAGAACGAACTGTTTTCGTAATTTAGGGTACTTAGATCGATATTTTCTGTAATCTTTCACACAAAAATCACTTTCCCTCACGGTTCAAATGTAATCCATGTAAAGTATGCATGTATTTATCTGATGTCCCTATATCCAAAATCGAACATTTTTCATATCTGGAACAAAGCAGTTTAATCCTTGCTATTGTTTTTCTGATCTCTTTGTTAACACACTAATGGTATGATAAATCATGCCGATGTGGAATGGTTGCAACAACAGTATTTTAGGATTTGTTTTGTTCTAGAAACGTGACAAGCCTTCGACACAGGTCTCAGCTTCGTTAAACGCCATGTCATTTGCGCCTGCTATAAATACGATAAAATCATTGTGCAGCAAGATTTTACTACAATGTTTTTGGTTCTTGTTCCTGGCTTCACCACGCTGCTTACTTGGATTTTATTGTTTACTTTTTTGCAGGGTTTCCGCTAACTTTCTTCTATGGCTGTCAGCGAGCAAGAGGATATTGCACTTCGATTTGGATTTCGGAGTGAATTTACAGTTGTCGTCGAGCAGGTTATTGGGCTTGTTCTTCTTGTTAACTGTCTTTTTTCCACTTGTCTGAACGGTTTCACTACCTTTAGTTACAGGGCTTCGGTTTATGTAACAATTTTATTTTGTGCCCTTTTTTGTTTTGGTACTCTCTCGCTGTTAATGGAGTTCATTGTCCTTAGTGTGTTCGATTCTATCAGTCGACAGTACTGTGAGTCTGTTTTTTTCGGCGAACACAATATCATTTACAAAGTTAGATACATGTTTTGCGCATCCTTTCCGCTTCTCGAGATTCTCTCCAGCTTCAGTTTGCAATTTACTTACAGTTTTATCGTTAGGAACACGACACACCTTCTGCAGCTCGGTATTTTCATTTCTTAGTTGCGAAATTTCACGTCTTAGGACTTCCACGATTTTTTGTATACTTGAAATGCATTCGTTTGATTTCGCTATTTCACTGTCACACTTCCCACAATTTCCTTTTTTTGTGGCAAAACTGTAACTTTTTTTCGCTTGATCACTATGAACAACCACACTAGACGCCATCTTGCCACATGCTCATCTGTCTTGTTTAAAATGACATGAAACAAATAATCACACAAGCGTAGTTACAAGAAGACATTATCTACATTCTAATTTGAGGTTCCTCATAATTAATTTTTGCTGACACCTTTATTTCTAGGTCTAAGTAAATTTTCTCCTTTTTATTTCTTTCAGTGAGTAAAGAATTTATTTCTCAAAATTTTTACTTGTCCCATAACAACTTGCACACTAATATTATCATCAACAGAATCAAGAGTAATTTCACTGCTACATGAGGAAAGGGAAATCATAGGAATTTCATACACAGTATAGTGTTTGTACTTTTTTATTTATGTCTCAAAATCTTTTACTTAATATTTATAGTTTTGAATCAGATAATCGCTGTAGAAATCGAATTTGTATGTGAAACTACCTCTTCAATTATTTTTATAAAACATTGACCTACAGAATTTTCCCTGATGAAGACAACTCAACCTAACCTATTCATTTATTACCCACAATATACAAGCCCAATGCAATCGAACTGATACAAATTGACAACATGACTTCCAATAATTAACACAAATAAATGGCCCAAAGCTGCAAGAAATCCTAACAATAATATAAATCCAAAAATGTGTAATTAAAGAAAAATGAAACTACTTCCAACTCTGTCAGTTGCCTAAACTCATTTCAGTCACGAATCCCAACAGTACAATACCTCAAATCCTTTTCATAAGTTACGTACCTCACAGAAAATCTTCACAACACGAACTACAGGAGGTAGCAAATACAGCCAGCTGAATAAAAAGATTCTAAGTACTATAGATTCCAGCTACTAGGAGCCATATGGTTAGCAAAACAGAGATTTTGTTGAAGAGCGCACAATGTATTTAGAAAATTTTACCTTACTGATGTGACATCCAGTTCCAAAAATTGTGTAGTTGTCAATAATTCCACTGCCCAAGATTGTCAACCATACATCCATCATTATACATTTCCCTGCGTAGTTTCTTATAAACACATCATTTTATCTCACTTTACAATGCATATCCTACCAACACAGATCCCACTAAGAATATCATGTCCTTATGTTTTCTATCCACTCGCTAACTGCCTGTCTGTCCAACCACCGAATCTCTTGCCGAGGGTACAGTGTGCTGTCAGCAATATTAACACGGTCTATACCACTGCCAACATACAAACATGCTACTTAGATATTCTGCAAACTGATATGTATGTATATTTGTTTTCATCGCATTTGATATTCAGGCTCACTGGTAACTCTGAGTTTGAATATAATGTTTAGGTGTTTCTACAACGCTAGTTTTGTCTTGCCCTTTTGTACAACATAAACATAAGTATTAATTTAACCTCAGATGTGGCTTACATAACCATGTACATATTTCATTGGACACAGTACTCAAAGGGTTATATTATTGCTTAACATGCACACTAAGTTAATGTGAGATTCTCTGTACTTGTTATTACTCTTCAGCTGGCAGAGCTGTTTAGCTGTTTCAAAGTACTAAATTAAATGTACCTACATATCCTCCTTTCCACAAATCCAGAGCATCCACCTACAATTAAAGGAAATGCAATCCGACAACAAAGGAAGTAGGTTACAGTACGCTTGTTCGCCCAATGCTTGAATACTGCTCAGCAGTGTGGGATCCGCACCAGGTAGGGTTGATAGAAGAGATAGAGAAGATCCAACGGAGAGCAGCGCGCTTCGTTACAGGATCATTTAGTAATTGCGAAAGCGTTACGGAGATGATAGATAAACTCCAGTGGAAGACTCTGCAGGAGAGACGCTCAGTAGCTCGGTACGGGCTTTTGTTAAAGTTTCGAGAACATACCTTCACCGAAGAGTCAAGCAGTATATTGCTCCCTCCTACGTATATCTCGCGAAGAGACCATGAGGATAAAATCAGAGAGATTAGAGCCCACACAGAAGCATACCGACAATCCTTCTTTCCACGTACAATACGAGACTGGAATAGAAGGGAGAACCGATAGAGGTACTCAGGGTACCCTCCGCCACACACCGTCAGGTGGCTTGCGGAGTACGGATGTAGATGTAGATGTAGATGTAGACGAGCTACTTTGCGTCTACGAAATTCTTATTACTAAATAGCTTCTGAAATATGTGTATAATTATGTATAATGTAGGTCAGTAAGTATGTTCATTCACACATATACACACATAAAACACAACTTGGTATCTTTAATATTTTTGCCTATAACATTTTATATATGTTTATCAATATTTCTTACTTCCTTACATGCTCTTTGACAGTAATTTGCCTGCTGCACTGTATTTGTGTAAATAGCACTTATTTGGTGTAATGAACCTTAAAGTACCTTCAGACTTGTAGCTACTAGTTATGCAAAGTTTTTTCATTTTAATCACATGTACCTAATTTCATTTTCTTGTTAATTTTTTTTTAGTATTCCTTCCCATACCTAAATTAGTTTTTCGTATTCACTTTAATGCAGAGGTAGTTTTCTATTGTATGGTGTAAAGTATTGTATAAACATCATACCTTAATTGGTTGTGCTTTTATATAAATTGTGTAGTTCTTCCTTATTGTATGTAGCAGTAGACAGTGTAACATAAATCACACTTAATTTTAGTGCTGACGCTATATTCATTAGCCTGTTGCTCTTTGTAGCTTACTTATTAACATTTTTTATTTATTACTTTAGTGCAATGGTAACCATTCTGTAAATAGTTCGTTTCTTCACATAACCATACCTCTTTCCATGTAAATAATTTGTTACACATACAGCTTCTTATGCTGACATATATTTCTTGTCAAATATAGACCTATATCTACATGTGGTCGCACATTTGAAGTTGGTTTTGAAATTTGTCAGATAATGACATGGAAAAATGGATGTGTCATTAGATAAAATATTTCATATTAGCAAAATCTGTGTAGAAAATACAAAATGTGTAGTGATAATACTTGTTAAACATGTTATGGTTAATACACTGGCTAGCGATGTGGGTTATCAACTTTACTCTTTGTTTCTATAACTAGATGTATATGTAACATGGAGAAATTCCTACTGCAGTTGTCCGAATTTCCTGTAATTTGATGTTATGTGTGTGTCAGTGTTTACTTAATGTCGTTTATTCACAGTATTTCCTTTGTGCAGTTGTGTCTTATTTTGTCATTTTCACTAGTTAACGTTTGAATGACTAGTTGTGTCTGTTACATTCAATCATTGTTTGTTAAGTAGCACACTGAAGTGTTGGGTATATAGTCATGCACAAATATGGGCAGACTACATCAAAAGTGGGAAGAGGAGAGGGGGAAATGTTTACCATCCATAACTCAGCCAACACCTTCTCTCATGGTGTGCCAAGCACAGGCTGCCAGACTGTATTGTTATCATTCTTATTCACTATTTCCAGTTTGTATATTGTTATTTCGCTCTGCATAGAAGAACAACATTTTCATAATAGACTTCAAAGAATTTTTGCACTTACCTTGTATTTTATGTAGTCTAACATTCATTAGAGATTCTCCAATTTTTTACAAAAGTGATATGGATATTTTGTATGTAGTTTAGCAAAAAATGTATGTTTTTTCACATCCTAGAAGTGTTTTCAATGTTTGCTATCACATAACCTCTCAAAATTTCTATAGTGGTTATTGTTGTATTTTCCATAAGTTATGTAGGCTCTGAAGTGGTTGATGTTTATAACCTCTTTCGTTTTGCGTTTACATATAACAGAGTGTTGTACATTGGGTATCAGATGCAAAAGTGGCTGAGGTGTCCTGACCTCTTTTGTTTACCATATAAACTCTTGGATATTTTTATGTGGATATAATCGATGTATTTTCCTGTATGTGCGTTGCTCAAGAAATAGAATCCCAGGTGTGGTATTCAGTGTCTAATGTATGGTCTTGTGTACAAAAACTACCTTTATTAAAGCTTTTTGTGTTTGGTTGACAGCGAGTAGTAAGGCAAAGCAGCCACCAGCGCTTTTTGTAAGGGCAGGTTGCTGACATCAGGAGCAGGTATGCAATCAGGCTCAAACCTAATGTTCTCCTTTGATGACAGGTCATTATCCTATTGTTCTCCTTTGATTGACAGGTCTTAACCAATTGTTCTGCTAAGAGGATCCTACCTTTTGATTGTCAGGTTCTTAACCAATTGTTCCCCCACCTACTCCCCAACCCCCACCCCTCAGGAAACCTCCAACCCACCCCGTCCCCACTAGAGGTACACTTTCAGGTCTGAGTTATTGGATTAGCCCGTCCCACTCAGTTTGATTGTCTACTTAACTAAATTGATCAATTAATTAACCACTTCCAATGTGGTAAACCCCTTCCCCTCCTACCCAACCTCCCGGAAACTGGCGGGAAGAACACTCAGTTGATCAGTCATTTGAAGGGAATTCAATTGCAATGTGTGGAATATTGTTTAAGCAATTTAGACAAGCCCGCCCGATTAGCTGTACAGTCTAATAGTCTGCTTTTTGGACAGGTAGGTGTGCCAGGCCCTGGCACGAATCTGCTCGGCGGATTAGTGTAGAGGTCAGGTCTTTTCCATCTGCCGCAGCGTCCCATTATTTTGCATCAGTTATACTATGTCGGCAATTGCTGTGCAAACACTTTCTCCAAGTGCGTGTAGTTTATAATTACTCTACCACACATACACTGGCATCATGTTCCTGAGAGGGTTCACTGGCGGCCAAACTGCACAATAATCCTAGGTTCGGTGTGGGGCGGCGGTTGGGTGAGTGGACTGCTGTAGCCTGTTTTGGGGTTGTCTACCTTTGCAGGCTATGGTGGGGATGAAGCCTCTCCATCGTTTCTAGGTCCACAGTTCCATACAACACAACACAATACAATTTAGGCAATGGATAGAATATTGTTTAATTATTTATGGCAGGAAAATAGTTCATTTATTTAGTTACAGAATTTGTCTGGAAATCGATTGCAGTGTATGGAAGATTGTTTAAACAATTTAGAAAATGTGTGAAACATTTTTCATTTAAACAATTCATGGGATTCAAGGCAGTGTATGAAATATAGTTTATTTATTTATTCAAAGAATTTTTCAGGAAATCGATTCCAACCCTTCCCAGCACCCCATACCTCCTCTCTCCCTCTAGCTGGAAATTGGCGGCTCTGTGATGTAGAGGAAGGATCTCACGAAAGGACATTCAAGGGTATTTTGTTTATTTATAAAAAAAATCGGTTTGTGGGGGTTGGATTTCTCTTGCACATCATTCTCAGCTGTCTGGAAAGATGCAGGTCTTGTAAGAAGTAAATAAATCGGTAGCCTTTCCTTTTATTCCAGTCACACACGCCTTTCCTTTTATTCCAGTCACACAAGGAATACCGTCATGAAACACACATCACACGTAATTACACAGTTAAAAATCTTTCGACCGCGAAGCACACACCACCCGCCATCCCCCTACCACTGGTCTGCACAGAAGGCCACTGCACACACCTCCAGGAGTCGGGATGCACTGGCGGCCCCCACACAGCGACGACGCGCCTGTCAGCTGCCGAACCACATGCAGTTGTCAGTTCGGGTCCCACAACAAGAGGCAGTCCCAGCACAAAGTGCTGAGTGAATGGAGCATTCTGATTGGGTCTTACTGAATTATTACTGATGCTGTCGGTGTGGGAGAACTGTCCGCCTTTTTTTCTGCAGATGAGACTTCAAGATGCAAAGCTAGTTTCTACAGATCGCTATATTGCACTGACAGTTAAACCTTGCAAAAGTAGTCTGCAGATCTCGAAATATAGGAAAACACTTTCTCAATTATACTGCTTTGCCACTGACGACGGGAGCTTGAATATTTCAGCGTGAAACCGATCTCCAACCCGGCTATATATCACCACATTCCGTAACGATGTAGTAAACGCGCAATTCGTATCCTACACCAAACAAAATCATCACTTCTGCATCCTGCGTATAACTAGCAACCACCAGACGCTAGTGCTTATACTGCATAGACAGATAGGATAAGCACGTGGATCATATATAGCCCTCATAGCAGCAAATATTTACCATGAGGTCGATAGGTCATCAGCCTTAGCCGACAGTCACAAGCCACCTGCCATCGGAGACACACTGGCCACACGTGTGACCAGAACACCCTCAGTGGACAGAGGTCACTCTCCGAACTGTTGTACAAAGGTTGGGTCACAAAGGCGTTACTATTTCTGGCCCCAAACTGCTTGCTTCCTACGCTCATCTCCAGACTCTGGGATTATAAGAACACATGTATTTTCACATGGTTTATCGGAATATCATACCATTTTCGCGAAACCTCTCGACATCAAACACATAGCAATATCGCTTGCATAGCAGTGTTGCTTGCACAGTATAGCTCTGAAGATATAGACTGGAAATTATTTCTCTAGAAACTCGAAACTAAACTTTAGCGAGGTGGAGCATGCTATAAACCACTGAATAACTAGAAACTTATCCCGTCAACAAAGACATTTACGTGAAAACTAAAAAAAAAAAGAAAAATAGAGGAAGGTGATTCCAAATCACCCCAATAATTTACAAAGTCAGCTGAGGTGCTTCTCTGCTTCTCATGTCTACAGAACCAGTGAACGTGTCTGCCACCCGTCTTTCACGTGCTAGATGCACACACCACAATCGATGTTCTCTCAACCAAATAAAGATGGGAAACGTGCATAAGCAGTCAACCGGACAATTTACATGGGACGTCTGTATTGAAACTTCTCAAATTTCCACGGGCAACACATGCGATCATGAAGACTGTCTAACAACTACTGAGTATTAGTTCCCTATTCAGCCGTCTACAGGACGACACGGTTAGGACAGGTACATTCCTGTACCCCAACAGGGCTTTCCATTCGTTCAGCTTCTGCCGTTAGACGGAAACGTGAATCATTCCCGCCACAGGCCCCCGGGTCTGCACACACATTTTATCATTGTACTCACAACTAAATATTACAATCGTGGTCTCAATTGGACGACATTCCACAACGAACGACATATCGGAAATACCCCCTGCTCATAACAGAAGGTCTGGAAATAGAAATATCTGTATCATTCTTATGACTCGACATACATTTCCAACTAAAAAAGAATCTTTCATTCACTTTGCTATAACAGTATTCCACATCAAATCCATACATTGCTTACAACTGGACACAGTCATTTTCTTTCCCCATCTCAGAACACACACACATACTTTTGAAGCCTGAGACTCAAAGCGAACCTATTATGCACCTCCTACTACTAAGTATAATACTTCGCCAATAATTGATTACTGGCCATACGAATCAATACCGAGCGAAAATCAGCGATGGGTGGACATGTCTCACAAGTTTTTCCTATGAATGGCACCTCTCTGTCTTAGAAAGTGAGGCGTAATCGTCTTAGAAACCGTCAGATGGCAACACGGTCGCATCAACCATATTTACTATTACAATCGGTCTTGGTTCTACAGGTGCTCACAAGTATCGCTATTGATATATGTGCTAAAAACTGTACAAGCCTTATAAAAACGAGGCATGGAATTACCTCCGAATGAAGTGGTTTCTCGGGACAAATATCGTGACACTCGATATAGACAGTGATCGCCGGCGTGTATATTATCACACCAACAGTGCGGTTGCACGTCACCGATCGATTTAAGCTCGTAATAAAATCAGCGAATTTAGGATGTGATTCGGCTAAGGAATGCGGTATGACGCCGGTATTGGCAACTTCCTCAAGCCGCCGCTAGATATTTCTCCAGTTTTGTATAGCATTCTGTCTCAATGCAAAGAGGAGGTTCTGCGATATATCCACTGGGTTATAGGTGGTGATGGATTGAGAAGGATCACAAACAGAAGATGGTGTGCTCATTGAGGTCGTAAGAAATAAGCTCTGTCACATTTTGTCAGTGTATGACTAGCAAACCTGACTGTATTTGGATTTTGATTTCCATTATCATGGTTAATCTAAAACAATATTGTCCCCAGACCCTGGAAAGTATGTGCCAGCAGTATATTTCTTAGACTCCTCTGACAACAGAATCTGCCAGTACGATAGTCGGAAATTGAGTGTCGCTAGGAACTCATTACCGAAAACGTCTGCAATAACTCTTTGAGAGCTTCTGGACGAGTTCGTACGGGCACAATTATTTTGTTTCTGCTATGTGGGTCGGGAACGAAGTCCACGCTACCTCTTGGCTTCACTGTGAGTAACAATGAACTGCAGCAGCGAGAGAACGAGCTCTCAATTATGTTCCACGCGAGCATCGTGCTTGATTCTTGTTTCATCGTCTCCCTCCTTCTCCACGGGATGGCGTTGTTTTGATTCAAAGATATAGTAGCAACAGCAATTGAGAGATTCATACCTCATAAATTGGTAAGAGATGGAACTGATCCCCCATGGTACACGAAACAGGCCCGAACGCTGTTGCAGAGGCAACGGAAAAAGCATGCGAAGTTCAGAAGAACGCGAAATCCCGAAGATTGGCTAAAATTTACAGACGCGCGAAATTTGGCACGGACTTCAATGCGAGATGCCTTTAATAGGTTCCACAACGAAACATTGTCTCGAAATTTGGTAGAAAATCCGAAGAAATTCTGGTCGTATGTAAAGTACACAAGCGGCAAGACGCAGTCAATACCGTCGCTGTGCAGTGCTGATGGTACTGATACCGAGGAGCTATTGAATGCAGTTTTCCGAAATTCCTTCACCAGGGAAGACGAATGGAATATTCCAGAATTTGAAACACGAACATCTGCTAGCATGAGTTTCTTAGAAGTAGATACCTCAGGGGTTGCGAAGCAACTCAAATCGCTTGATACGGCAAGTCTTCAGGTCCAGATTGTATACCGATTAGGTTCCTTTCAGATTACGCTGATACTATAGCTCCCTACTTAGCACTCATATACAACCGCTCGCTCACCAATAGATCTGTACCTACAGATTGGAAAATTGCGCAGGTCGCACCAGTGTTTAAGAAGGGTAGTAGGAGTAATCCATTTAACTACAGACCTATATCATTGACGTCAGTTTGCAGTAGGGTTTTGGAGCATATACTGTATTCAAACATTATGGATCACCTCGAAGGGAACGATCTATTGATAAGTAACCAGCATGGTTTCAGAAAACTTGTGCAAAGCAGCTAGCTCTTTATTCGCACGAAGTAATGGCCGCTATCGACAGGGGATCTCAGGTTGATTCTGTATTTCTGGAAAGCTTTAGACACTATTCCTCACAAGCGACTTCTAATCAAGCTGCGGGCCTATGGGGTATCGACTCAGTTGAGCGACTGGATTCGTGATTTCCTGTCAGGAAGGTCGCAGTTCGTAGTAATAGACGGAAAATCATCGAGTAAAATTGAAGTGATATCAGGTATGCCGGCCGCAGTGGTCTCGCGGTTCTAGGCGTGCAGTCCGGAGCCGTGCGACTGCTACGGTCGCAGGTTCGAGTCCTGCCTCGGGCATGGATGTGTGTGATGTCCTTAGGTTAGCTAGGTTTAAGTAGTTCTAAGTTCTAGGGGACTGATGACCACAGCAGTTGAGTCCCATAGTGCTCAGAGCCATTTGAACCATTTTTTTTATATCAGGTGTTCCCCAGGGAAGCGTCCTGGGACCTCTGCTGTTCCTCATCTATATAAATGACCTGGGTGACAATCTGAGCAGTTCTCTTAAGTTGTTCGCAGATGATGCTGTAATTTACCGTCTAGTAAGGTCATCCGAAGACCAGTATCAGTTGCAAAGCGATTTAGAAAAGATTGCTGTATGGTGTGGCAGGTGGCAGTTGACGCTAAATAAAGAAAAGTGTGAGGTGATCCACATGAGTTCCAAAAGAAATCCGTTGGAGTTCGATTGCTCGATAAATAGTACAATTCTCCAAGCTGTCAGTTCAACTAAGTACCTGAGTGTTAAAATTACGAACAACTTTAGTTGGAAAGACCACACAGATAACATTATGGGGAAGGCGAGCCAAAGGTTGCGTTTCATTGGCAGGACAGCTTACACTACACTCGTTCGTCCTCTGTTAGAATATTGCTGCGCGGTGTGGGATCCTTACCAGGTGGGATTGACGGAGGACATCGAAAGGGTGCAAAAAAGGGCAGCTCGTTTTGTATTAGCACGTAATAGGGGAGAGAGTGTGGCAGATATGATACGTGAGTTGGGATGGAAGTCATTAAAGCAAAGATGTTTTTCGACGCGGTGAGATCTATTTACGAAATTTCAGTCACCAACTTTCTCTTCCGAATGCGAATATATTTTGTTGAACCCAACCAACATAGGTGGGAATGGTCATCAAAATAAAATAAGAGAAATCAGAACTCGAACAGAAAGGTTTAGGTGTTCGTTTTTCTCGCAGGCTGTTCGGGAGTGAAATGGTAGAGAGGTAGTATGATTGTGGTTCGATGAACCCTCTGCCAAGCACTTAAATGTGAATTGCAGAGTAATCATGTAGATGTAGATGTAGATGATTAAAATAAGTTCATGGGGAGCAATATTCATGTGATAGACGTATCCCTTTCACAGTGCCAGGATTCTTAGAGAAAATATGTACCTGCATCATCAATGAGTGCGTAAGGTCATTCTTTTGCTGTACATCAAGGCATTCAGATTTCTGAGCCTTGGTGCTAATTTTATTTACATTGGATAGATCATTTGCGCTGACCGACACAGGTTTTGCTTCAATGTTGGTAAAATGATTGTCTGCCTCCAGCACATTTACGTCAATTAATTTGATTGAAAGGTCCTGGCATAATGTGTCCTGACGTTTCTTGGTACGAATTAATTTCAATTTCAGCTCCTTATCATTAAGAAATTGAGTGCGTGTTCCATATTGAATCTTGACACACGTATTCCTCCGTCTTAGGAACTCCACTGACATCCAACAAGTTACAGTTAGACCCTTGACCACTAAGAACGTGCACTCAACGGCTCAGCTCTAAAATTCTCTTAAAACCAATACATGCTTCTCTGCTCATTATGTGCTTGTTCCAATAGCTCCCGACACAACACAATTGTGTAAAAGCAACTTCGGAAACTTAGCTCTTTCCAAAAAAATTTTTAAGTAATGAAAGGCCACCACGCACATACTAGTTGTGGTGTCAATCACTATGGTGACCGGAATACCTCCGTACACCATTCACTACCACCTCCACCTGATTACCCAAACTTACCTACAGTGTGTTAACTGTAAGATGGCAGAGATGTGAGGGGAGTGCGGCAAGAGGAGGGAGCAAGCATTGGCTGGCAAGGGGAGAGAAACCTTTGGGGGGGAGGGGGGAAGGAGAGAAGGCACGCCTACCAATTGCAGTGCTGGCACTATAAATTGCGCTTCATGCTTACACGAAAGCAGACGAAAGGCTTGGAAGTAAAACTCGCTTTAAATGTTGTTCGTAAACGAAACTGAAATCGGTATGTACAGAATGTATGTATGTTTGTCTACTATGCGCTCACAAACCATTCATCCGATAGCAATGAAACTTTGGTGAAACTAACCGTAGGCCTACCGGTAGGGGTTGTTGGCGACTCCCGAGATGGGCCAACAACTGCCTCTTCACTCATTTTCATAATGTTTTGCACAACTGCACAATAAAAACACGCAGAACAGTACAGCGAAAAACAATAACGAAGCAGACGACAATGGCTACCTTGTACAACATAGTCAGGTACGTAATGTTGGCAGCAGTCGAAACTGCGTGCCTACCGAATCCTCCCGACGTTTACCGACTTCTACCTATTCAGGACTAGGGAGCGGTCTGCCATCTAAAAGTTTATACACTGTACATGACATCGGATCACAACAAAGATCATCACGGATATCGTGATAATCATTACAACAAAGTGTGTTCCTCGGATTACAGGAATTGTTGCCCACATTAATTACCGTGGCTACAGTCAGGGAGCGCGATGAGACTGCACTTAGTTTGACATATGTTTTGTTCGTTTGTGGAGGCTACTCATCCATGCACTCCACAATCTGTATTGTCTAATTTCGCGGGATTTGTGATCATCCTGTTGGTGGTCTCTGCTCAAAAATAGGTTTATTCAAGCTGTGACTTCCGTTTGGTGGAATATTCTGTGCATATTTTTGTCTCCGCTGGTTACCGTGGTCCTGCTCTGCAAGGGATCCATTCCTACCATTCTGACAGGGAGCCCATTATCCCGGTTTCTATACTGTAATTTGGCGCCGCTATGTACCTTCTGATTTCTGCTTACGTTTTGCAGCGCGTCTACCATGGGAGGGGTTGACCGTCGCGAGCTGCGCAGTTCCAGGCATTGTTGTTATGGCTACAGGAATGCAGTGTTGGAAAGCCACGGTTTCCGTTCGCGCATCGTCATGAATTAAATCTAACGCGTCGACGACAAACAGAAAACCCCCAATGTTATCTTCTGGAAACTTTTCAGGCATATCTACCGGTAATGTGCCTTTTAGTATTCCGGTCACGTCCTTGGGTACAATGGGATTATCCCAATATCGCGTCTTATTATTGTACCACTCGAAATTTTTTCGAAGGCTCCACTGTTTAGGGTGTTACATTTCAGGATTGAAACTTCCCATCGTAGGCAGGCTTGTATATGCGGTGACCAATACTTGGCCAAGAACACTTGCTCGAAATGATCGTATGTAGAACATTGTTCGGCAGTTGCTGCGGCCCACAGTGCAGATTCGCTTTGCATATATGCTGCCGCGAATTGTATTTCCTGACGATCTGTCCACGATGTGCGCAACACTCCTCTAAAACGTAGGAATGAAAGTCAGAAGCTAGCGGTGGGAAATTTCCATAAAGACTGTAAGGTCCAGTGACTTGCAGTGATGTCACGTTCTTTTCTCTCGCCCCGGCGAAATATCGTGTAAAACCGGCGGTGGAGATGTCACTCGCGGCGACTCTTGTATCTGCCGTTGCCGCCAGCCAGGCAACTCGTTTGTTAAAATATTATGTATCTGACCGAGTTCATTGCGAAGAAATTCGCCTGTCGTTCCCGGTTTGGACTATACTTCCGCATCGATGCCTGCACTGTATGTGGCACGTAATTCCTCCTTCGCTTTCTGCAGTTATGTCCATACTGCGTTCAGAAATCCTTCCATGAAAAACTTTATTAAATAATTTTTCACTTTGAGCAACGATATTCTGCTGCATCTTGCGATCTTGCTTCCGTTACGCTCTTATGTTAAATTAGACACTTTTGTTTGCCCAGCTGTCCGAGTATCTTTCAACTCTTTTACATCTTTAGACAAACTTTTAAATTGATCGGGAACCTCACTGTATGCCTCTTTGAGAATCGTGATCTCGATTCTGGTCTGGGTGAGATTCGCATTTAATTGACTGTTACGGACTGTCACTATGGTATCAAATCTGTCGCCCACACTTGTAGAAAAGTCTTGAAATTTCGAATCTAATTCAATCCTTTGCTCACTAAAGTCACTCACTTAAGTCTTTTGACATGTTATCAAATTACTCTTGAACATTTCTCATTATGTGTTAAAATTTTGAATGTAATTTAATACTTATATTTATTGATATCACTTTAGCCAAGACGGCACTTTCTTTTGTAGTTGCCTCAGTCAACATATTCGCTAGCATCTGGTATGTCACTGAATGACGCAATCGGATGCTCAGTTTGAGCGGTAGCTTCACTTGTTCCAAGTTGCTTGTTCTCTGGTTCAAATAGGTTGGAAACATTTGAGACTCCAGTTTCAGAAGCGGAATCCGTGCGTGCCATCATTGGGTCGCCAGCATTGCCGCCATCGACATGCGTTTGTTTTTCTGTTTCATCACCGAATATTCGTGTTGGAAAATTTTCTGTATTTCGGCATTTACAATAGAAATGACTTAAAAATTGGAATTAAAAATGGTAGTGAAATCTAATACGTAAGCACAAAATACCGATGTCTTTATATTATGTCCAGCTACAATAATGTTAAACTGCAAAGACAGGATGAATGACTGAAGAGCAGAGCAAAACATTAGAAAAAGAAGTATGCCACATGGTCGTGGCACAGTGCAAAGGCAAGAATGAAAACTGAAGGTAAGAATGAAAACTGACTTTATAACGAAAATTGACACTTATAATCCAACTGCTTGAAAAAAATATGCCAAACATGAGCTATCGAGCAACTGCTTAAAGGCGTCAAACATTTAAAAGAGCCTCAGTGCGTTGACATCCCTTACCTTTCTCACACAGCTTCATAATTATGAGAGCTCAGAATTTTACAATACTCGTTTTCCCTTCGTTGCCGGCCAAGCAGCTCCTCATCAGTAGTGCGGTTCTCTCCAATTACAACAGTTTATCACCATTTTGGCTCTCGATATATGGTAGGTGAAACATAGAACACAGTACAGATTAGTACAATAGAAATTTTGTCTACCCCTAGACTAGGCTCCAGAATGAGACGTTACTACACTTAAACAGATTCAAAGACTGTAATTTCACGATTTAATATAAATTTAAAAAAGTATACATGTCACCAGGTGGTTGAACGTTTGTCAGCAATACGTATGGCTCAGCAAGGTAACACAGCCAATTTTTCGTACAAAGTTCGGCGTGAAGCTGAGAACGCAACAGGGAAGTTAATCACCGTCAAAAACTTTCAAGTGTGCGTGGGGCCACTGTACGACTGGTGTAGATCGCACAACAGCGCCATTGTTAGTAGACGAATGACTGAATCATTATTTGCATAGCTTGTGTAAAAATCCCTCAAGAGACAAATAAAAAGACTGATTGAAGTATCTCAGAGACTTATAGCGTAAGAAGTAATTAGAAATAATGACCTAACAAAAAGTGTTCAGTCATTAACATCCACTAAAAATGTTCCTTCGACACTTCTTTTCCAGCCTCAGTCCTCTGACAACACGTCACAGAAATTAAAAATCATATAAAAGTAACAAGGTTTTTGTTAGAAATAAAAGCCAGAATAACTTTTACTTCATACTATATTAAAAAATTGCACTACTGTCCATTAAAATTGCTACACCAAGAAGAAATGCAGATGATAAACGGGTATTCATTGGACAAATATATTATACTAGAACTCACATGTGATTACATTATCAAGCAATTTCGGTGCATAGATCCTGATAAATCAGTACCCAGAACAACCACCCCTGGCCGTAATAACGGCCTTGATACGAATGGGCATTGAGTCAAACAGGGCTTGAATGGTGTGTACAGGTACAGCTGCCAATGCAGCTTCAACACCATACTACAGTTCATCGACAGTGGTGACTGGCGTATTGTGACGAGCCAGTTGCTCGGCGACCATTGACCAGAAGTTTTCAATTGGTGAGAGATCTGGAGAATGTGATGGCCAGGGCAGCAGGCGAACATTTTCTGTTTCCAGAAAGGCCCATACAGGACCTGCAACATGCGGTCGTGCATTATCCTGCTGAAATGTAGGGTTTCGCAGGGATCGAATGAAGGGTAGAGCCACGGGTCGTAACACATCTGAAATGTAACGTCCGCTGTTCAAAGTGCGGTCAATGCGAACAAGAGGTGACTGAGACGTGTAACCAATGACACCCCATATCGTCACGCCGGGTGATACGCCAGTATGGCGATGACAAATACACACTTCCAATGTGAGTTCACCGCGACATCGCCAAACACGGAAGCGACCATCATGATGCTGTAAACAGAACCTGGATTAATCCGAAAAAATGACGTTTTGCCATTCGTGCACCCAGGTTCGTCGTTGAGTACACCATCGCAGGCGCTCCTGTCTGTGATGCAGCGTCAAGGGTAACCGCAGCCATGGTCTCCGAGCTGATAGTGCATGCTGCTGTAAATGTCGTCGAACTGTTCGTGCAGATGGTTGTTGTCTTGCAAACGTCCCCATCTGTTGACTCAGGGACCGAGACGTGGCTGCACGATCCGTTACAGCCATGCGGATAAGGTGCCTGTCATCTCGACTGCTAGTGATACAAGGCCGTTGGGATCCAGCACGGCGTTCCGTATTACCCTCCTGAACCCACCGTTTCCATATTCTGCTAACAGTCAAGGATCTCGACCAACGCGAGCAATGTCGCGATACGATGAACCGCAATCGCGATAGGCTACAATCCGACCTTTATCAAAGTCGGAAACGTGATGGTATGCATTTCTCCCCCTAACACGAGGCATCACAACGACGTTTCACCAGGCAACGCCGATCAACTGCTGTTTGTGTATGAGAAATCGTTTGGAAATTTTCCTCATGTCAGCAAGTTGCAGTAGTCGCCACCGGCTCTGAAAAGCTAATCATTTGCATATCACAGCATCTTCTTCCTGTCGGTTAAATTTCGCGTCTGTAGCACGTCATCTTCGTGGTGTTTCAATTTTAATGACCAGTAGTGTAGTTACAATTTACATAATAATCTTTACAATGAGTACAGAAGAATGGCGTCCATACCGTATGAGAGCGAGACAATAGAAGACAAAACCCACAAGAGATAACAAAACAATCGGAGTACAAAAATGTCAGACAAACGAAATTAGTCCTGCAATTAGATATGAGGTTTTAGGAGTCGATATACACACATAAATGTTAAATTTAAAATAAGAGCACAGGTACATTGTTTATAGAGTTATTTCACAAACAGTTCATGCATACAAAATAGGACGAAATAAAAAGTATAATAAAATAGGTGGAATATCTGTAAAACACACTTCTCAATATGCCCAAATGCTCATTCCATTCAGCTGTAGCAATAAGTAAATCAATACACACAGACTATAACCTGATTGAATAATTCAGGGTGTAGCACCTTATCTAAAGTTGCAACAAACAGTCCTACACTTGAAGTAAATTCAAACAGTAAAATGCAACCCTGATAACTTCTACCACTACAGACAAATGGTGTGTATTGTCAGCTATCTGGGTGCAACAAGATTTGACGGTATGGCGTTTTAAACCTATTGTTGTAAGGAATTTTAATAATCGCTCCTCCATGTATTCTGGCTTAGTTCTTACAGATATTATGATTTTGTTAATTTCCCTTGCATCCAAAACGAGTCATACACTTCCATCGAGTTTGGCTACCGCTAGGATGAAGCTGTAATATGGTTCAAAAACATTCCAGTTAATCACAGATTCAGTCTCTTTTCTTACTGGTTCTGTCTTTGTCCAATTAATTGCATACAATATACAACAGAACAGTTCATGGGGGGTATATATCCATATGTTAGACATATCCTTTAATTACTCCCAGTTTCTTTCCTAAAACATGCAAATATTGTGGCAACAGTGTTCCTACTTTTTGTTTCTGTATGGCTGTAAACTACCCATTTCTTCTACATTATTCTGAATAGTGTTTAAAACTGTAATTTCCTCTGTGGTCTCTTCATTACATTGCTTGCTCATGTAAAAGACTTCTGGATACGTCAGATGGATACTCACTTTATCTGCTACTTGGTTATTCACACAAGTCTGTTTTCTTTAAATAAACTAAAATTACATTATTATCTGAGTAAAGATAGCATTTGCAATTGCCTAGGTAAATTTTCACTTTATATTGCTTGAAAAAATCGATTCCTACCTAGACTTTTAACTGTTAGTTTTTCTACCACTAGGAATGTACAAGTAATTGTGGTTCCAGTGAAAGGTATTAGAAAATACGTTTGTAACATGATCCCTTCTGACTTATTTTCTGTAGCTGTTAAAATATGACAATTCTGCACACGTACAGTAGGCATATTTAATTTCTTTTAGTTCACTGAATAAGCTGTACAAAACAAGACTCATAGCCACTTGTGTGTTCCCTATCACATGTACATCTATTGTTCCTGTTTTGGCATTAACCATCGCCTGTTCTTCATCGTTTATTCCTTTTATATCATTTGACTTATCTGTATATAAGTCATCTTGCATCTACATTTCTTTGTTATAAGAAATAAGTGTTTACAGCGTCAAGCCCCCACTGCCAATTTAGGTCAGCAGTGTGGAGTTTAGGCCCACCAATCGCCATTTATTGTGTGGGGAGGTGGGGTGCTGCTGCTACCGTTAGTCACTTTTAGAATGTTTACAATGTGATCGGTATTTTGCCATGTTCTATTCTGGACAGTACTGGAGGTGGCGTTTCGATGAGCTTCGTTTTTGCCACTCCCATAGCCGTTGTTCCCATAATTGTTAATTATGCTTGTGTGTTCATTCACATTCCTATACTCTTGATGGTGAGCCACAGTAACCTGAATTGTAATTTCTGTTATTCCTCCCTTGGAAACCGTTACTTTGACGGTTTTCAGATCCTCCATTACCATCATATCTCTGCAGTGGTGAATACAGATGCCAGCTGCACTGCTATTATTGCCGTTGTTTTTGTTATTACCATTACCACAATTATTAAACCCTTCATTTTTCGGTGGACCCGATTGGTTTCTGTTACACTCATTTGAGTCTTGACTACTCTCATAAATCACGTCAATCGAATCCAGGACTGTGAGAAAGTATTCTAGTTCATAAGTTGGACAGTTAGCAGTTTTCACTAATGTTATTCAGCAAATGACTCTTCAATATTCTCAAAACATCGACATGTGATAACAGACTGTTTCCAGTGTCTCATCTTCTTTAAGAATCTTTCGAAAAATCTGCGTAATCTACCTTGTTTTACGTTATACGGCTGTGCGTCGAAAACTTCCATTTGTAGTCTTTCCTGAATTACTTGCGACCAGTATTTCTCTACAAAAGCTTGTGCAAATTGTTGATATTGTCGACAATGATCTGCCTCTTCGGCTGGCCACAACCGCACACCAACTTGTATGAAACCAACACTGAACTGAATCTTTTGCATTTCAGGCCAGTGCTGAGGTACAACATTTCTAACAACTCTCACAAAGACAATGTGTTTTCGTGGATTATTGTGAGAAGACTGGGAACTGTATGTTTTGTTAGGCAACAATGCTCCTTATTGTGACACTGACACATACGTTTGATTGTTTACAAACTGTTCTTCGGTTTTGTCATTATCTAACTTTGGCAAAACAATGTTCACATGGCTCCTGGCCAGTACCATTTTACGGTTTTGATTAACTGTAGAAGGTGTTTTGCTCAAACTATCTCTTTCACGGATAAGTTTGGAACAAGTCTTACCTTGTATTTCTTTCACAACACTATCCATTTTAGCGAGAATTTTATGTTCTCTTTCGTTTATGATCTCTTCAACCACATCAACATAAGCTCCTTGTTCTCAGATGCACTTTTCAGCTAGAGTATAATAGCTGTCAAATGCGCCAGTCTCAGCTCTCTCATTTAATCTTTTTACATCCTTATTCATACGTTTCTACTCAGTTTTCAAAAAAGTTTGTCCGAACGTCAGAAAGCCAATGTCTTGCACGATTTTTTTGTACATCACGCGGTAAATTTTCGCACGCAGACACCATTTCAGATACGTGTGTTTGAATTGTTGCTAGCTCTTGAGCTAATCTGTCATGTGCACTTTAGATACTATCGTGCACTTATGCAATTACCTTTGGTATTCACTCATGCTAGAATGTGTTTTGTCTAGATGATTGTACGAATTTATTGAATGCAACTGTCAACTGTGTGTTCAAGATACTATGCAATTTTTCGCAGTCGTTCGAAAGTGTCGTGACTTTTTGGTCTAAGGTACTGACTGATCTGAACTGCCAAAGCCAGTGGAAACATTGTAATTTTAGTACTCAAGTCTGTACAAAACTCAATATTAATTTGTATTAATTTCTGTACATATTGTTCTACAGATGATACCTGTGCATGATTATTGTTTAATGTAGCCTGAGTAACGTGTGTCCGTTTGTTCATTCATTGAGCTCCGAAAATTTTCTATGTCTGTTGCATTGTTTAATCCAAATCATTTTGAAAAAAGACATTTGCTATTGAAGACTGTGAATTAACGTGACTGATTGTTAGCCATGTGGCATCATGTGGTCTAAAATTCTGTCCATTCATCCATCACAGCTGAATTCAGTTGAATATTGTTTTCAACTGTGACACTGCCATCCAGTTGCAATATCTAATGCGTTAGATCCTGATCACTACTGTTAGTAGTGTTAAGTTTCTTATTGGCACCTGAGTCCATTTTTACTGACAATAAAAGGAACACACTGTAGCTGAATGATTGAAGTATAACAGAAACTCAATAGTTGTGGGAAATTTCTCTCATGATATATGTTCGTGACAAGATGGCTTATTATTGTTGCCACTATGTTTATGAAAATTGTTTACCATATTGCTCTGAAAAATAAATTCTGCTATAAATATTGCTGTTTGCAAAAGTGTTTTAAGCAGGTTAAGGATCAGGATAGTGTGGTGAAATTGCTTTTGCATTCTATGATCAGTAAAATACTCTTGATCCTACATTTCGTTGCAATACTTCTGCTCAAGTTCCATAAAGTTCAATTACTTGTATCTGGAGAAAATTTTCTTCAGTTTTCGCCATTTTATTCCATTTTTACTGGTAACGTTCTCCTTTACTCAATGTTACTCATTGTCAATTATGTGAAACAAAACAGAAAACAAACCACCTCGAAGGGAACAATCTATTGACACGTAATCAGCATGGCTTCAGAAAACATCGCTCTTGTGCAATGCAGCTAGCTCTTTATTCGCACGAAGTAATGGCCGCTATCGACAGGGGATCTCAAGTTGATTCCGTATTTCTAGATTTCCGGAAAGCTTTTGACACCGTTCCTCACAAGCGACTTCTAATCAAGCTGCGGAGCTATGGGGTATCGTCTCAGTTGTGCGACTGGATTCGTGATTTCCTGTCAGGAAGGTCGCAGTTCGTAGTAATAGACGGCAAATCATCGAGTAAAACTGAAGTGATATCAGGTGTTCCCCAGGGAAGCGTCCTGGGACCTCTACTGTTCCTGATCTATATAAATGGCCTGGGTGACAATCTGAGCAGTTCTCTTAGGTTGTTCGCAGATGATGCTGTAATTTACCGTCTAGTAAGGTCATCCGAAGACCAGTATCAGCTGCAAAGCGATTTAGAAAAGATTGCTGTATGGTGTGGCAGGTGGCAGTTGACGCTAAATAACGAAAAGTGTGAGATGATCCACATGAGTTCCAAAAGAAATCCGTTGGAATTCGATTACTCGATAAATAGTACAATTCTCAAGGCTGTCAATTCAACTAAGTACCTGGGTGTTAAAATTACGAACAACTTCAGTTGGAAGGACCACATAGATAATATTGTCGGGAAGGCGAGCCAAAGGTTGCGTTTCATTGGCAGGACACTTAGCAGATGCAACAAGTCCACTAAAGAGGCAGCTTACACTACACTCGTTCGTCCTCTGTTAGAATATTGGTGCGCGGTGTGGGATCCTTACCAGGTGGGATTGACGGAGGACATCGAAAGGGTGCAAAAAAGGGCAGCTCGTTTTGTATTATCGCGTTATAGGGGAGAGAGTGTGGCAGATATGATACACGAGTTGGGATGGAAGTCATTACAGCATAGACGTTTTTCGTCGCGGCGAGACCTTCTTACGAAATTTCAGTCACCAACTTTCTCTTCCGAATGCGAAAATATTTTGTTGAGCCCAACCTACATAGGTAGGAATGATCATCAAAATAAAATAAGAGAAATCAGAGCTCGAACAGAAAGGTTTAGGTGTTCGTTTTTCCCGCTCGCTGTTCGGGAGTGGAATAGTAGAGAGATAGTATGATTGTGGTTCGATGAACCCTCTGCCAAGCACTTAAATGTGAATTGCAGAGTAGTCATGTAGATGTAGATGTAGAATTAGTATGTCAACAATCACTAGGTTCCTTTTTACTTACGATTGAAAGATCGCATGTTCGAGTCTTATCAGAGTCGCCGGTGTATTATTCTATTTTTACTATTGGCTATATCAACAATTAGAGTTTTTGAATTATCTACCATAAACTTACTAGAAAGCTTAATAGTAAATATTCTTAGTTGTATTCAGAGGGAAACTTTATCTCTTCGTTCTGCTGCAATGATTGTCTTGACTGCAACTGCTGTAGAAGTTGATAATTGTTGACTGTGTCACCTAATTGAAGAAACTCATATTTCAATGGTGTGAGAAGAATTATTTGTCAGATAAATAAACAGGCTCTGTATTTTACTTGATGTTATTTATATTAACCCAAAATCCAATATTGTTAACAAAACTGTTGCAATAGGAGGAGCAATAAAATGTGTACATCCTCTCTTCAACAAGACACACCGCAGACTCCTCTGTTTCCACCAACTTAAAAACAAAGTAACAATCATATCTCCCACAAATTTTCTGCAGCAAGCGTATCCTATCTCTTTCAGTTGCTGGTGTATACAACAAGAAAATTGGGGGATTAACGTTACTGGGTCCAAATGGCTCTGAGCGCAATGTGGCTTAACATCTATGGTCATCAGTCCCCTAGAACTTAGAACTACTTAAACCTAACTAACCTAAGGATAGCACACAACACCCAGTCATCATGAGGCATCTCTGCTGCAGCGAATTGGTTCTTTTTTCATCTTACATGTACCTCCTTGGAAAATCCAGGAAATGCCATTACAGGTACCATAAAATGTTGTGACGTGAGGCACTGTCACAACTTGAGACAAAATTAAACACTTTTATAATTATATATTTCACTAATATTTACTTAGTACAACCAAATTTTCATTCTTTGTTTTATTTGTACTAAACCTCAACTTACCTACTGAAATAAATTTATTGTTATAATAATTAAGTTGACAACCTTGTATGATTTATAAACAGGAAGGAAAACATCGCCTTTAGTGGTAATCCCACTACTTCCTGTATGTTATTGGTTGAAAGATAATTCCCAGGTATTAATACTTGGTGATGTAGACCATTAAGGTTATAAGATAAATATAAAATAATAATAATAATGCTATTTTACAAATATATAAAACATGGGTATTATTTATATTGGAAAGAGATTTACTTCGAAAGACTTGAGGTATTTGATGTGTAAAAATAATCTCATCCCAACTAAAAAAATTTACTTTGTTTATTGCAGAAAATGCCATGTTTATACGTAAAAGAAACTGACACATGCAATTATACAAGCAGCAGCTTGGAAAATTTGGATAATGGCCTTGAAGATGTAAAGAATGCACCAGAGAAATTTTCTGCAGCAAGCGTATCCTATCTCTTTCAGTTGCTGGTGTATACAACAAGAAAATTGGAGGACTAACGTCACTGGGTCCAAATGGCTCTGAGCACTATGGGGCTTAACATCTATGGTCATCAGTCCCCTAGAACTTAGAACTACTTAAACCTAACTAACCTAAGGACAGCACACAACACCCAGTCATCACGAGGCAGAGAAAATCACAGACCCCGTCGGGAATCAAATCCGGGCACGGGAAGCAAGAACGCTACCGCACAACCACGAGCTGTGGACGATTAACTTCACTGTCTTCAGTACAAGAGACTTTGGTGAAAAATGTGATAACTATAAGCCCACATGAATCAGTGTTTCCACTCGTTGACTAAAATATCACAGTTCTAGCGTAAAAATATATTGATATGCAGTGGAATATCGTCACAAGATTCAAGTACAACATGTCCAGTAATGACTGATTGTGATGACTCTTGAAATGTAATGGCCATGTGTTGTCTGTGAGGATAGTAGACAACATAGAGCACTTTCATGCAAAGACTTGTTCAGACATTATCAACTTTTTTTGGTAACTTGGAATTCCAACTGCAGTACATTAAGCCTGTATGGAACAAATTTTTCAGATGATCCAAGCAGAAAACATGTTGTGGTCCAGAGAGGATGCAAACATCCTGATTTAATTACCAACTATTCAAAAGCCTCTAGCTCCATTATGATGGCATGTGCTAAAGCTGGCACACTTCTTCCTCTTTTCGTAATTTAGCGATATTTTCATCTTTAGCTCAATTTGGTAATATGAGATTGGGGTGGATAGAGCAGAGGACCTTTGAAAAACACTTTTTAGCAGTAGCCTAGTTGTCCATAGTTGAAGAAGTGATATCCACCCTGGGCAGACATAGGTGACAATATATCATGTCACACGCTGCAGACCATAATAGAAGAGTGCAAAGGAGATGAAATAAAATTTATTTGCTTGCCAAAGAATTATATTCATCTTTGTCAGTCTCTCAATGCATTCTACTTTAAACCATTTAAGTGACACCACCGTGAGATTAGGTTCCCAGCAATGCTTTCAAAAACTGAAGAATTAGCAGGAGACATAAGGTGAGGTTTGGTGACATGTGGTATCATTCCTATTAATTGCTGGAGGATACTGGGTCAACTTCCTTCTATAGGTGGTAGTGACTTCATTGAAGAAAGGAGTTCTACTAAAGAAAAACTGGAGCGCAGTATGACTGACATTCTGATGAGGCTGGACTATGAGGACAAAGAATGTATGCACTAAAAAAAGAGAAAAGAAGAACAGAAACTGTGTCAAATATTGAGCCTAATAAAGTTGAACTGGATTTGAGTAAGGGCAGCGCAGAATCTGATAAAGAATAAAGTCCATCACTGAATTTTGATGATGGTAACAACAAGAAAGATGACAACGACAACTACTACTACAATGATGACAACAAATAATCTTGATGATGTTGAACACCACAGCTGACACTAACTTTAATTATCAATGAAAACCACCACAGTTGTATTGTTACACATTCATTGAGCTACATCCAGTTTCATTCTTAGAATATCTTCAGGTTGCATGCAATTAAACAAAACAGAAATCAGGATGAACCTACAGCATCTTAACAAATAAAATAAGTAAGTAACTTTAACAGCAGTCTTATATTAAATCATCACTGTACTGTGCTTAGGTCATGACAAAAATGGTGTAGAAGTTGTATGACATGTTAAAACCAGAAAGCCAGCCAGGTTGGCTGTGGCCGGTTCTAGGCGTTACAGTCTGGAACCATGCGACTGCTACGGTTGTAGGTTCGAATCCTGCCTCGGGCATGGATGTGTGTGATGTCCTTAGGTTAGTTAGGTTTAAGTAGTTCTAAGTTCTAGGGGACTGATGACCTCAGAAGTTAAGTCCCATAGTGCTCAGAGCCATTTGTATCATTTTGAAAATCAGAAACAACGATCACAAGCTTTCTGCTGACCGACTGATGTAAGCATGGGAATCAGTTACAGCATGCTGCATATAGTAAAAGCCAATTCAGTAGTGCAATTTTGCCATATCATGTCACGTCACGTCATGTCAAAACAGTCCAAAATGCATTTCAAATGGTGGCATTCATGCAGACAATCAATTTACTGACACATCACATTAAGGTTTCTCTGGAAGAAACTTCTAATGGTTCATCACTTGCTGACATAAGAAGTTAACCTATTTACGAAGTGCTCAATCATTTTGCACTTTTGTTTCTTCTGATTCTTATCTTTTTAAACTTACTTATTTGTTTAGCATCCCTATATCTCATGTTTACAAAATTGTATATGATGTGTCACACATGATCTTACATTTATAATAGGACATGAAAGATTTAACTATGTGTATGGGTTAATAAAATATTGTTATGTACAACGTGAAACCATAAACATGATGAAGTGTATAGGCGTTTTTATTCTGAATGATGATGATTTAGGTATTTCATCACACAATAAAAATTCTTGCTAATTAGCATTTATAAGGTTCTTTTTTGAACATTTGGAATTTTCATATTCTTTTAATTTCCTTTGGTAGTTCACTAAATGGGTAGCCCTAGTCGATAGTGCACTTGCAAAAGGTGAAGGCCTTGATGTCGAGTCTCGGTCCGGCATACAGTTTTAATCAATCAAGAAGTTTCATTGTGATAATTACTTTGGAAATGATAAACTATTTACTTACTTTTCCCCATCTGTCTCGTTTTCATTTGACTGTCCCTTATGTTTAATGTGCACTCTACAACTATTTCTTACCTATGGAATTCTTTTCTGGTAAACAAGTGCACAGAATATCGGCACATTTTTCAAACTACAGAAAAGGGACCATAAGGATAATAACCAGAAATGGTAGTCGAACTCATTATAAAGATCTGTTCAAAACATTGGGGATTTGAACTATACCACGTGAGTACTTTTCCCAGTCAGTCACACATAAAAAATAACACTGAAATTTACTGCATAGACAGCTCTGTCGATGACCATGAAACGATATCTAAACTGAATTTATATTTACCACGAAAGAATACACATAAAACTCAAAACATCACACTCTACCAAGCAATAAAAAAAACTAACCTCTGTCCGACAAGGCCTTGGAAGGTACAACGGCGCCGACCGACAGCCGTGTCATCTACAGCCGAGAGGGATCATTGGGGGCGGATATGGAGGGGTATGTGGTCAGCACACCGCTCATCCGGCCATTGTAGGTCTTCGTGAACAGAGGCGATACTTTTCAATCGCATAGCTTCTCAAGTGGGCCCACAACAGCTAAGTGTACCCCACTTGCCAACAGTACTTGGCAGCCATGGATGGTCACCCATCCAAGTGCTAGCCAAATCCGACAGTGCTTGCATTCGATGATCTGATGGAAACTGGCGTTGCCACTGTGGGAATACCACAGACAAACAAGGAATAAAACAGTGCAATAAATTGTCCAAGAAGATTAAAGAGACTGCTGAAACAAACTTATTTAACAAAGCAGTTGAAAAATACCTGTTAAGCAACACGTTTTATACAGTGAAGGAGTACTTAGATAAAACAGAGTATAAGTGTGGAAAAAAATCGAACACAAATAAATAACAACTATAAAACAAAACGTCTTTTCACATAACACTTTCGTACTATGTTTCTTCTTTCCTTTTTTTCTTTTCTGGAAATATTTACTCCCAACGTTATGAAATTTATAATTCTAATACTGTATTCTCGTCTTCAGCTCAACATCTCACTCATAGGGGAATGCCGAGAGTTTTTCAGCCTAGCATATGGAACGTTGTGGTACAAAGAAATGGAAACTAATCTTCGTCGCTTTGGTCTTGATATCAATTGATATTGTATTCAGTGTTACATTATGAAACTATGTGTGTATAGTGACTGGAAATGAGAAAGAAATTAACTTTATTAAATTTCTTTACATAACGGTATTGCGTACTAGGGAAAAACCGAATCAGCTAGCACTCTTTTAAACAGACTGGACTTGTATTCAGGAGGGTAGGCGCTCCAGTCTTCCTCTGATCATACTGATTTAGATTTTCAAGAGTTTCCTTAAATTACTTCAGGAAAATACTGGGATTGTTCCCAATACAGGGTGAGTTTTTTCCACTGTGTACAAACTCTAGGGATTGATAGATGGGAGGTGCGGGGAAAAAAAAGGACTGATGAACTTATCTCCGGAAATGCAACCACAGTTGCAGTATGTTGAAAATGGTTTCCATGTGCCTCAGTGCATGGGTGTACGTGCAATAGCGTGTTCTGTCTCACACCTACACATCGCCCAGGCTGCATCCGAACAGTGTCAAATGCAGCATGAATACACTGCTCCAATGTCTCCACATCTGAAATGGGCTCTGCATACACGATACTTCTGAGATGGCCCCCTAAGCAGAAATCGCTCTGTTTTAATTCCGGTGAACGAGCAGGTCATGCAAATGGACCCCTCATCCAATCCATCCACTGTGTACAAACTCTAGGGATTGATAGATGGGAGGTGCGGGGAAAAAAAGGCCTGATGAACTTATCTCCGGAAATGCAACCACAGTTGCAGTATGTTGAAAATGGTTTCCATGTGCCTCAGTGCATGGGTGTACGTGCAATAGCATGTTCTGTCTCACACCTACACATCGCCCAGGCTGCATCCGAACAGTGTCAAATGCAGCATGAATACGCTGCTCCAATGTCTCCACATCTGAAATGGACTCTGCATACCCGATACTTCTGAGATGGCCCCCTAAGCATAAATCGCTCTGTTTGAATTCAGGTGAACGAGCGGGTCATGCAAATGGACCCCCTCATGCAATCCATCCACCAGGGAAGACACGATTCAGGTGCGACCGGACAGTAAAGGCAAAATGGACTGGTGCACCATTATGTTGCAGCCACATAACCCTTCGAATCATCAATGGCACTTCTTGTAGCAGGGGAGGCAAGTCACCTGCAATAAACGCCGATAGTTTCGGCCTGTTACGCGACGTGGGAGGAAGACTACTCCAAAAATACGCTCGTCAATTATCCCGGCCGATACATCCCGACTTTACCGATGCTGGAGATGCGATGTCGACAAGTCATGTAGGCTCTGCATACTATCCCTGTATGAAACGTCCCTTACAAAAATTAGTGAATTACTTGTAACCTCCCCACAAAATATAAAATAATAATATGAATAATACTCTCATTTAGCGTAACTACCCAACAGTGAAAATATACAATGTGGCAAACCTATAACCTTTCAATAATTGACAGTCAATTTACCCTGGTAAATTTTGGACGTCAGCAATGCTGCGTCTTGGCCCTGATACATCATTCTGAATAAACTGAAAAATCTTACCTTAATTAGATCGCCGGATAACGCGTATATATCTGCTCCTATAAGAAATTTTCCTGGCGCAGCTAAGTGCAATGCTGGCCGATAGATTTGTCTTATAAAAAAGGAAAGAACTGACTTTTCTTTTCAATAATCGGGATTGCCAAGGATTGGAGAAATTAGTGAATTCTTTAAATTGATATAAATGCCAAAACTTACTTTTTATGAGAAAGATTATTATTAACAGATTTTTTAAAACATTTACATGGGACTTGATGTAACAATACTATATATGCGCTAGGCTGGTTTTACCTTATCCTACAACGCTCAGGCTCCGCCATCGCTGCACACGACCGGCCCAGCCAACACGATACAACAGACCAGACTGCTCGCTAGCAACAACTAACTACTACTGCCACACAGTTCCTACTGCAGTCAACACTGCTCTTTGGTCTCAGATTCTCTTCTAGCTTACATATCGCAGGCAGCGCGTGAGCAATACATCGAAATTACATCAGCTCGACTACGCTAGCAACAAATTCTTTAATTATGGGCCTCTTACATACTGTGTTGATAAACCACTTACATTATTTGATTTTCAAACAGCTGAGCAGAACTGAACGTACTCAGACATTTCGCTCTTTACCTATTCTGATCAACACTAAACTGACAAACAATATTTTTAGCGCAACGCAATCTGACTTTCAATAATCTCTACAAAAGAATGGCCCTGAGTAACAATAACCTATACCTTTCATGACTCACTTAGCTCACAAAAATCTTCGTTACTCGAACTACTGCAGTACAGAGAGCTCCACTACTGCCAGCTAAATAAAAGATTCTAACTACTGAAGGCACTAACTACTGATAGGCATAGTTAGCAAATGAGAGATTTTGATAGAGAACAAACAATGGATTTACCTTAATAGTGTTCAAAAGTCATAATATATATCAGTCATCCAGTCTTACAAATTTACTGTCTATGCTGGACACACGTCCAGATCATCCGCTCTCAAAACTCCGCCATCTCTCTCCCCACATCCACCACTGCTGGCGGCTCACCTCCAACTGCGCAACGCTACTCGCTGCCAACTGCCCAACACTACAATAGCGACATTTCCACAATGCCCACCAGCCACAGACTGCACACAGCACAGCCAGTGATTTTCATACAGAGCGTTACGTGGCGTTACCAATATAAAACCCTAAACAGCCTACTTACAATTTTTACGAAAGTTGAAGACACCACTTTGCGTAAAGGTGGCCTCATCTGTGAATGAGACGGATGACACAAATCTCGGAATTGTGTTTGCCTGGTGAAGAAACCCATGACAAGACTGCTACGGATGTGGAGAGTCTGTCGCTAGTAAACCCTTCACAAGCTGTAAGTGATAAGGGTAGTAACACTTGTCATGGAGAATGTTACACTCCGTCGTCTGGCTTACCCTGCACTGGTGGGCCAAATGCCAGGTACTGATATTTCGGTCGCCTTCCACGGTGTTAATCGCATTTGCTTCCAAGTCTAGAGTCAGAACATTTCAAGTACCTCCCTCATTATTTCCTGCTACGTGAAAAGACCGTTCTAAACATTGAATGCCGTGGTTAGCGTCGGTAGGTCTCCTGATGCAACCTTGTCGCCCTGCGCAGTTGCCGTCTGCATTTCCGTAAGCAAACGCCACGTCGGCAAGCTCTCCATTGTGTACAACGCCGTATGGCATCCACTACAAGTAGAGTCAGCAACAGAAGTGAACCGGACACAACATTACCAGGAGAGGGCGCTAGGGCATGACGAATGAGGAACAGTCCCACCCTCTAGGAGGAATCCATGCATACTGTAACTGCGTATGTGTGGTACAACATGTATTAGACCGCAGTCTCTGTAACAAGGTCTGATTGAATAATTGGTCTCTACAATGGAAACCATGTATTTCCGGACATAAATTCATTAGACCTTTTTTTGTTCCATATCCTCTCATCGGTCAATCCCTAGAGCCTGTACTCGATGGAAAAAAATCACCCACTATATGGCCGCCGCCTAATACCTGACCAAGTGATATCAGGTGTTCCCCAGGGAAGCGTCCTGGGACCTCCACTGTTCCTGATCTATATAAATGACCTGGGTGACAATCTGAGCAGTTCTCTTAGGTTGTTCGCAGATGATGCTGTAATTTACCGTCTAGTAAGGTCATCCGAAGACCAGTATCAGCTGCAAAGCGATTTAGAAAAGATTGCTGTACGGTGTGTCAGGTGGCAGTTGACGCTAAATAACGAAAAGTGTGAGATGATCCACATGAGTTCCAAAAGAAATCCGTTGGAATTCGATTACTCGATAAATAGTACAATTCTCAAGGCTGTCAATTCAACTAAGTACCTGGGTGTTAAAATTACAAACAACTTCAGTTGGGAGGACCACATAGATAATATTGTCGGGAAGGCGAGCCAAAGGTTGCGTTTCATTGGCAGGACACTTAGAAGATGCAACAAGTCCACTAAAGAGACAGCTTACACTACACTCGTTCGTCCTCTGTTAGAATATTGCTGCGCGGTGTGGGATCCTTACCAGGAGGGATTGACGGAGGACATCGAAAGGGTGCAAAGAAGGGCAGCTCGTTTTGTATTATCGAGTTATAGGGGAGAGAGTGTGGCAGATATGATACACGAGTTGGGATGGAAGTCATTACAGCATAGACGTTTTTCGTCGCGGCGATACCTTCTTACGAAATTTCAGTCACCAACTTTCTCTTCCGAATGCGAAAATATTTTGTTGAGCCCAACCTACATAGGTAGGAATGATCATCAAAATAAAATAAGAGAAATCAGAGCTCGAACAGAAAGGTTTAGGTGTTCGTTTTTCCCGCTCGCTGTTCGGGAGTGGAATAGTAGAGAGATAGTATGATTGTGGTTCGATGAACCCTCTGCCAAGCACTTAAATGTGAATTGCAGAGTAGTCATGTAGATGTAGATGAATCCTTCTCATTCTAGACCTGTAAGTCTGTTAAATGTCAGTGTATGCGAATTACTTCATTTTTTTTTTGTTACATTGTAATATCATGACATGTTCAGTATGCTTGTAAAAGTGATCTAAGCATAATAAAACTGTTCTGGCTACTACTACTACTACTACTAATACCACTACTACTTAGTTCTACTACTGCTACATTCATATTCCGCAGGCCATGGTATGTGTGGTGTAACAACTGTTTCTCAACACTCATCTTTACTGCCGAATCGGAAGTTTAAACATTCGATCAAACAGCCACTATTAGAAGCCCCTTACATTCAGTCAGAGAATTTATTTCACATGAAAGTAACTGGCGTATACAAGCAGATCATAAAATAATGTACAAACGAAGGGAGAAAAAGAAAAGTAATAGGAGGTATAGAACTCTTTTTATCAATGTGAAAATAACTGGAACTAGAATATATATGCCATATTTCACTGTTTTATGCCATATTAAAACATGTAACCCTGCTATAGAAATACTGCAATTAAATTTTCTTTCAGACATGTACATAGAATATGCATGAGTCATGAAATCTGGCTTACTCTACTTAAAGTTATGTAACTATTATGGAAATCTGCTAGGCAAAAATCTGTCAGTTATCTAAACAAATGTGCAGTTCGAATCAGTAACTGTAATGTATTTTAATGGAAAACTAAGAAAGCAAATATGTGCTTTGACATGCTCCATAGATGTACATCAGAAGCTGCTTAATAAATAAAAAAATAAAAGGTAAACTTCCGTATTAGCTCCAATTTCTCTGATTTTCTCGGCGCGAATACAGGGTGGTCCATTGATCGTGACCGGGCCGAATATCTCAAGTGTCAAACGAAAAAACTACAAAGAACGAAATTTGTCTAGCTTGAAGGGGGAAACCAGATGGCGCTATGGCTGGCCCACTAGATGTCGCTGCTATAGGTCAAAGGGATATCAACTGCGTTTTTTTAAAATAGGAACCCCCATTTTTTATTACATATTCGTGTAGTACGTAAAGAAATATGAATTTTTAGTTGTACCACATTTTTCGCTTTGTGATAGATGGCGCTGTAATAGTCACAAACGTATAAGTACGAGGTATCACGCGACATTCCGCCAGTGCAGACGGAATTTGCTTCGTGATACATTCCGTGTGTTAAAATGGACCGTTTACCAATTGCGGAAAAGGTCGATATCGTGTTGATGTATGGCTATTGTGAATTTTTAGTTGTACCACATTTTTCGCTTTGTGATAGATGGCGCTGTAATAGTCACAAACGTATAAGTACGAGGTATCACGCGACATTCCGCCAGTGCAGACGGAATTTGCTTCGTGATACATTCCGTGTGTTAAAATGGACCGTTTACCAATTGCGGAAAAGGTCGATATCGTGTTGATGTATGGCTATTGTGATCAAAATGCCCAACGGGCATGTGCTATCTATGCAACACGGTATTCTGGACGACATCATCCAAGTGCCCGGACCGTTCGTCGGATAGTTACGTTATTTAAGGAAACAGAAGTGTTCAGCCACATGTGTAACGTCAACCACGACCTGCAACAAATGATGATGCTCATGTAGGTGTTTAAGCTGTTGTCGCGGCTAATCCGCACATCAGTAGCAGACAAATTGCGCGAGAATCGGGAATTTCAAAAACGTCGGTGTTGAGAATGCTACATCAACATCGATTGCACCCGTACTATATTTCTATGCACCAGGAATTGCATGGCGACGACTTTGAACGTCGTGTACAGTTCTACCACTGGGCACAAGAGAAATTACGGGACGATGACAGATTTTTTGCACACGTTCTATTAACGAAGCGTCATTCACCAACAGCGGCAACGTAAACCGGCATAATATACACTACTGGACAACCGAAAATCCACGATGGCTGCGACAAGTGGAACATTAGCCACCTTGGCGGATTAATGTATGGTGCGACATTATGGGAAGAAGGATAATTGGCTCCCATTTTTTCGATGGTAATCTAAATGGTGCAATGTATGCTGATTTCCTACGTAATGTTCTACCGATGTTACTACAAGATGTTTCACTGCATGACAGAATGGCGATGTATTTCCAACATGATGGATGTCCGGCACATAGCTCGCGTGCAGTTGAAGCGGTATTGAATAGCATATTTGTGGGGAAAGTTGAAGGATATTTGCTATCGTGATCCACCGACAACATGCGTCAGCGCATTGTCAATGCATGTGCGAACATTACGGAAGGTGAACTACTCGCTGTTGAGAGGAATGTCGTTATACGTATTGCCAAATGCATTGAGCTATGCAAGTTTCGTTTTTTGTAGTTTTTTCGTTTGACGCTCATTTCGTGAGGTATTTGGCTCTGTCACCATCAATGGACCAACCTGTATTTACAACTGAAGTAGGCATAACCAGCTATGATATGTATTAACGTTTGGGACTCATGCTTTCGTTACGGGAATTCTATACGTAGCGTATTTGCTACTATATCATAATTTATGTGTAATTTTCTGTTCATTCTGGCTTTAAGACAAAATTATGGAAATAGATCCAGAATAGAGCACACACACGTCTTACCTCCAGTTGAAACTTCAAACTTCGCAAATATTGATTAGTTACGACGATTACTACCAAAACAGAGGCAAGTTCGAAAGGCTATGTTGTCGATGGCAGCATTGTTATTCTTCACTGCAACTGCAGAACGATGCACCTAACTCGAAAAATTGGCGGATAACATGTAGAAGGAATTGATCGTATGGTCTTTTTGCAGATAAAGACACAAGATCCTCTGCGATTGATATCGGAATATAACTAAATTATTTACCATTGCATGCTATATGCCACAGTAACGGCTTATTGAAACCTCCGAGCAGCAACACGTCTGTTCTACATCTCATAAAACAGAAAGTGGTGGTACGCTCAGCTGCGAGACCGCTCAGCTGCTGTGACGTCATACGTAGTTGGAAAAACGGCCGTCAGAGGCTGCAGTTGTCGCGCGCGGGAAACTTGGCTGCAGTCCATGCCCGGCCTCCGAGCAGGAAAGTTGTGAGAGTATTCAGTGCTGCAGTCGTGCGATTCGCCGCGAATCCAGCGTCGTCGTCGTCTGTCTGTCCTGGAATCTCGTATGGGAGTAAGGTAGGAGACATCAGAATTATAGTTGTACTGGCTAGGAGATTTTTCTTAGATGGTCTGGTAACTCATTATTATACTTGCAACTCATTATTATACATGCCTCTGCGTTGCCAAATACTGTTAACATTTTGCGGGAAAAGACATGTTATGTTAAATTGAACAGTCAGCAATTGCAGTTGGCACTGTTCATTTATTGTTCTTAATAATATCATCCAGACAAGGTAAAGTTTTGGTATTATTTGTGTCACTACACGTATCGCCGGTACGGGTCTGACAGCGTTCTTCACACAATGTTTTGGTGCACCTGCGCTGTTGTAAGCCTTGCTGTTGATGGCACAACAGAAGTTCTACGGTACTTTATATAGTATGTACTTGGGTTTTCGTATGGCACGTTTGTTTGTAAACAAGTCACGCCATCGCGCTTCAGGACGTTCACGTATTCCTCGTGCATATCGATGGGCGAGTCGCCAATAGAATACACCATCACAGAAAGCAAAATAATTGTGCACCAAAGAAGTCCATGCGGTGTTCAGAACTGCAGGTACTTTGAAGTCTCATAAAGTCAGTATTCCGTCAACGAAAAGCTTCTCTTCCAGTGTTTAACGTTAATGATTTCAAGTTATTTTAATTTTTTTAGCTGCCAATGTGAAAAGTCACTCTTGAAGTTGCAATATTTTTATCGTGGCTAAGACTCAGTGTCCGTGGAAAAAGTTTTTTTTTATCTCACTGTAATTGTAAGACATGGAAACGAAACCGAAGGAAATTGTGATTTCTTATCGTGTTAACTAGTTAGTGAAAATGGCGTGTTTGTGCGAAAAGAGGGCAGGAGGGTTTGTGTTTACATGAACTGGGAAAGTTATTTTTTTTTTTGTTTTTAAATCACAATACTAAAAGACGCCGTAGTTTTGCGGCAATGCAATGAAAGAGTCTTCAGTTAGTGGATGTATGGCAAACCGTGATTGACGGAATGCTAGGTAGGACAGGTTACACTAACGTTCCTGCTATAAAATCTGCTTGTGATATAACTTCTGTATTTTTACGAACGTCTGAAAGGAGTGATAATGTCATCTGATGACTACTAGCCGCCCGTTGCAAATTTTGTCACATTTTTGCCTTGGTGGGCAGAACTACTTACGAAAAATGAACTTTGACTTGTGATAGAAGTTGAAAACTTTTTTCGCTGTAACTTCCTGGGACAGTCATTTCAGAAGTTTGAGGATGGTAAGGGTATACCACCTCCAAAATAACAACGCTTTGTCAAGCGCAGTGGTGTTCAAGCTAACCTTAGGGTTTGATGACACCTTTATCTTTTTAGCCCATTGCCGGAACTTGTTACTTGATCATCCGGTCCACAGAAGCCCTCCCAGAGTGCGCCGTGTTTAAAACCCGTAAGGCCCAACTATAGCCACAGGGATGCTAAAGAGAAAAAATTTGTCTTCACACTGACATCATTGAGCCCGCAGTGAAGTTAAGTTCTTAATATCCGGATTTCGGTGCGCTACACCTATACCAAAGCTATTTCAGTATGTATTGCGGAGGGTACGTAGAGTGCCATTATCATCTTCCCCTTCCCCCAACACACAATGATGATTGGGCAGAACGATCGTTGGTTAACCTACATATGACGCCCTTGCCCTGGTCTTTTCGTTAGATATGTGGGGGAGGGAGTAATATGCTTGGTTGACTCTTCTTGAAACGTACTATATAGGAATTTTTAAAAGTAAATTTCTCCATGGTGTACACTGTACAACTAAAATCCTCGTACAGACCTTGAAAAGTTCTTTTACACAAAAGAAGAAAATGTCTAGTAAATATGTGCTCTAAAATGCATACCGTACGAGTTACGAGCACTTGTTCATGTTCGATACTGTGAAACACGTCTCTTCTACTGACCAAGTCCTCATAGCTCTTAAGATTTGTATTTTAAAGCCCATGTTTACTGGATGCTTCTTCCTTGCAGTAAAAGAGACGTGCTTCACAGTAACGAATTTACTTGTTTTGGTGTAAAAAGCCATTACTCAGAGTTTGTAAAAGGAATTAGTTACACCCTTTACAATGCCCATCCCGTTGCATCTTGAACTGATCATGTCGACAAACGACTCTGTTGTCAGGGCATCCACAGCTCAGGAAGTACATTTTGCAGCAAGAACTCGACAAACAGCTGTGCTTTTATCTGCTTTATCAAAGCACTACCAGATTCGTAACTTTTAGTCACATCATCAGGTTCACATTAACATTGGCACATGGTAAACAACACGGTGGAAAATGTAGAAGGCCCAACTTAGTTAAAACCTTAATGGCCGTAGCGGAGTCAAGTTGGGCGACGGGAAACATCCAATGCCATGTATCAAGGACGCGCTAGCAAGTCAGCACAACAGAGCCAACCTACCGAGCCGCAACAACCACAGGACACACTGGACGCATGCACTCGCGCTAAACCAAAGAAGAGGTTTCGCACAGGGCCGGTGTGGACGTCAAACCGCGCCGCTCTGCGCAACAACGAACGAGTTCCGCGTTGTGTCGGTTCATCAAAGGAGGTGGCTCTTGCGTGCGCAACTCGTTTGGGACGCCGCTTCTCGTTTTCCATTGTTAGCGATAATTGCATTGCATGGCACTGGATGTTCGCTGTCGCCCAACTTTTTATACATTGGCTATTCGCCGTACGGACATCATGGTTTTAACTATCGAGGTTGGGCCATCTATATGCTCCATGTTGTTCACGTATTTTAATGTTTATATGCAGATGTTATTCATTGAGTTGCTGTCATACGGACATTATGGTTTTAACTAAGTAGGTTGGGACGTCTATATTTTTTCCATGTTGTTTACCTTATTTTGATGTTTATGTGCACCTTATATTGTGGCTACAATCAATGAAACAGGTAGTGCCTTAATGAAATTGGTTCAAAATACAGCTGTTCGCGGAGTTCTTGTTAAAAAATGGACTTCATGAGCATGTGCAAAATGCTGTCGCGCTTACCTAACGAACCCACCAAGAAACGCCCCATTCGTCTACAGAACTCTTCTTGCCATTCCATTAATCCTACCTTTAGATTCACCCAATGAATCTCAGCCTGCCATTCGCTTTTCCTACAATTACCATGTGGTCATTCCGAACGAATATTTGTAGATATTTTACGGTTCATAACATTTCCAACGATCTATTGCCAATGGTATGATCGAACCGTCACAGACCTTTTCTGTCTATTCATGCGCAGTACGTTACGTTTATTTAATTTGGGTTACCGTCAGTCACTGCACCAAGCATCAATCCTCTACAGGTCCCCTTGTATGTCGCGCCAATTTTCTGGCGTTGAAACTTCCGAATGTGCAACAGCATAACAGCATCATCCAGAACAGCGTCGTGGGGCTGCCGACGTTGTGCATTCCATCATTTATATACACTATGATAAACACCAGCGGCCCTATGTGCCACTGTTGAGATTCGTGGGCCTGCCTCGTTAAAAGTGGTTCAAATGGCTCTGAGCACTATGGTCCTTAACATCTGAGGTCATCAGTCCCATAGAACTTACAATTACGTAAACCTAACTAACCGAAGGACATCACACACATCCATGCCCCAGGCAGGATTCGAACCTGCGACCGTAACAGTCGCGCGGTTCCGGACTGAAGCGCCTAGGCCTACCTTGAAGTAGCCTATCTGCTTTCTGTCTTCTAACTAGTTTCGGCCTTAATTTCGCAGAGCAGTTTTTAATTCTAAAATATTAACTGAATGTAAGTTCATTTCAAACATTGTGATGAGCTGCATGCTGATGTTTCAATACGATACCGTCTGCCTTCCTATCCCTTACAAGTCACATACAAAATTTGTGGTAAGTTCCTATGGGACCAAACTGCTGAGGTTATCGGTCTCTGGGCTTACACACTTCTTAATCTAACTTACATTAGGGCCAACACAGAAACACCCATGCCCGAGGGAGGTCCCGAACCTACGGCAGTGGGAGCCGCGCGAACCGTGACAATGAGCCTAAGACCACGCGGCAGTCACATTAATTGTAAAGATGTGATTTACCCGTACAGTACTTAAAATGCTACGTGAGCGCCCGTTGTTGTTGAAATTACTTGGACCTCAAACTACTTTTATATTATTATCTGCGAATCTAAGACAGTGATGTTCATGCAAAAAATTAAGAGAACAGGGCATGTTATTCTCGTGTTTTCCCCGATTTACTGCTTGGCTGACTGCATTGGATACTTCATGTCTGTGGCTAAGAATACTGCCCAGTCCTCTGCAACTGTGTGATAGCATAGCTGTTGGCGTTGCGATCAGCAAAGTTACGCCAATTTGTTATGTTTGAACAGTAAAATAGCGCCACTGAATTATATCAGTTGTCCAAAGATGATTTTACAACGTAGTTTTCAGTAGAATGAATTTTCACCTTGCAGTGGTATGCGCGCTGGTATAGATTAAAACTGTATGCCGGATCGAGACTCGAACGCGGACCTCTGCCTTTTGCGGGCAAGTGGTCTACCGACTGACAGATAGCCAACTAACATTTAAAAATAAATTAAAAGCTTTTCTAGATGACAACTCCTTCTACTCATTGGCTGAAATTTTAGATATAAACTAAGTAAAAAAAAAAAAAACTTAATCATTAGTGTCATGCAATATTTTGTGTAATGTAATTTCTTGTACAGACATCTTTTATTAACCTGACACGTTCCACATCATTACGAAGTGTCGTATTCATGATCTATGGAACAAGTATTAATCTAATCTACTGATCTACCCAAGCACTACACACTACCCTTCCCCACAACTTTATTTGCGACAGTGCCTCGTCTCCTACCTTCCAAACTTCACAGAAGCTCTCCTGCAAAACTTGCAAGGCTAGCACTCACGGAGGAAAAGATATTGCTAAGACATGGCTTAGGCGCAGCCTGGGAGATGTTTCCAGAATGAATTTTCATTCTGCAGCGCCGTGTGCGCTGATATGAAATAACCTGGCAGATTAAAACCGTGTGTCGGCCGAGACTCGAAATCGGGACCTTTGCCTTTCGCGGGTAAGACTACCCAAACACATGCTTGGGTAACTCAATCGATATAGGACTTGCCCGCGAAAAGCAAAGGTCTCGAGTTCGAGTCTCGGTCCGGCACACAATTTTAATCTGTTCAGTAGTTTACTGTAACTCAACATTCAGGTAAGTTACCCATTATTGGAAGACGCCTTGGTGTTTTCATTTAGCATCCAACTATTACCTTTAAGAGGAGTATGAATGCCTATTCCGCTAATTTTGAATTTGCCAATTTCATGAGGAATTTTCCCAAGAACTATTTCATGCAATTTAATGAAATGTTCTCAGGTTACTTATACGAGCTTCGTGCGGTTACTACTCTAGCTTGGTTGAAGTATACATTTTGGGAGTTAGCGTAGAGTTTTTTCTGTTGCATTTTATCACATTTATCCTTTAGCTTGTATGTGTTTTACTGGAAATATACAAGGAATCTATATCGTTCTATAGATGTATTTTAAATCAATTGTAAATTAGCTAAAAATAAGTGTACCTTCTATAGTTCCATAGAAAACTGGTAACTTGTCTGACTTCTTTTTCAGGAGTTGCAATTACACATTAATTTAAATTAAGTCACATTTTAATGGAACAATGCCTTAAACGTAGTAGCACAGTTATCTTCATCTTCTACATACCCCGAATGCATCCTGTTCCTCCGCTCCAGAAATCTTGCCTTCATGGACAGTTTTTGGCTTTGAAGCTCAGCCTTGTCGACTCACTCCTTGTCCGATTTCGTCCCGTATGGCTCCCGTTTTCCAACTAGTCTTCACCCTCAGCTCCTTCAAGACTGTCTATCATTATAACCATCAGTAAATGTGATAGCGCGATACATACCAAGTTTCACTGTATTGGACCCCGCAAATGTATTTTGAGTACTCGTGTTCACACTACACACTGACATTGTATTTTCGCTGTTAGACAGCTCTTCTGTAGATCTGGATTTGCCACATCCCTATAAACTAGCTTTATAGCCAACGTAACAGCCTCAGGGAAACAGTTCTTTTTGGTAAACTCAAAAAAATGGCTCTGAGCACTATGGGACTTGACTTCTGCGGTCATCAGTCCCCTAGAACTTAGAACTACTTAAACCTAACTAACCGAAGGACATCACACACATCCATGCCCGAGGCAGGATTCGAACCTGCGACCGTAGCAGTCGCGCGGTTCCGGACTGAGCTCCTAGAACCGCGAGACCACCGCGGCCGGTTTGGTAAACTCATCTAAAGTTCTGATTCAGCTTTTTTATTTTTATTTCACTCCTTTAAAAGAGGTTGTGGATCAGGTTGTCATATGTTCATATAATACGAAAAAAGTTTGTCACAGGCCTTTTTCATACAGTCTAGGCTATTTTTGTTGTTCCTTAAGGCTTCACGACAGTATTCTGATAGCTGATTGTTGGTATTGCCTGGCAGACAACACCTAATTATCTTGCCATTAGAAAGCAGTGCCTTCAGCAGCTCCTGCTTCACCCTTTATACCAGGAGTATTGCATGCACAGCGTAAGAAAGGAACATAACTATTATGCCAGTGCAACCAATTAATGTAGCAAGGTTTGCACTACATTCTTCAGGTATAAATTTTTAAGTGACTAACGATTTATGAACTTTTGAAAGTGTTCCATGTAACTAATTAAATTAAATAGTCTTCCAGTCAATCGAATTGAATAAACTATACACTAAATTAATCAGAAAATTCCAAATAATGTTTCTGCATAAAAAATTAAATTTTTGAACAAAAACATGCCCATTTATACTCCCCTTAATATGCCATTGAAAATGTAACTTTTCTTCGTTTCCAGGATAACAAAATTTAGCGTAATTGGTACCATCCACCATGTACTTTCTAAAGGTTTGCGGAGTCCTACATATTGTGCGGATTTAGAAGTGCCACTTCTTTTGCTATTAAACAAAAACACGTCATTTTGGTTATTGACAACACTACATTAAGTTGGAAGTACTGACATCTGTTCCATGTAAGTGCACCGTGCTGGTTAGAGCTTCGTACATGCCCTTCCTGCCGCATGCCTATGGAGATTGCAAAGTTACGCGGCTATTGCCAACGTTGCATAATTTTGTTGCCTGACCTGGTACGGTTGCGTGGCAATACCCACCCCTTCCTTCCGTGCTCAGACCTCCAAGCCACAAGCGATCACTTTGCACCGCACTATAAACGAAACGCGTTCCTTGTGGCTGTCCACGGAGGGACGTGCACACCGCTTCAGGCACAATGTTGTTGCGGTTGCATCGAGTGAAGAACGCAAAGGATAACGTCGTTAGTTTGACACTAACCATTACAGCAGTTACTGAGCTACGCAAGAGCAAATACGAAGACATTCCGAAAGCTTCAGCGCTTTCACCAAAGTCCACTTATTCCAGCAAGCCGTTTACCTCGTCTGTTACTATCATACTAGAAGTGAATGATAAAAAAAAGAGAAGACGTGAAACAAAATTGGTACGGTCCTCTGGCAGTACAGTAGTTCTCATACATGGTCCAATTACATTAATTTGATCACCGCTTATGTTCGACGTCAACGTGCAATAAACACTCACAGACGGCAGGTGGCAGCACTAGCAGTGAAGGGTATGCGAGGTACGGCAATAAAGTAATGAGGCTGATTTTCTTTGCAAGATGTGGCGACCCTGAAGGCTTGCATGGGGACAATATCTTTGACCTTGGTCTATAAGCTGCTTCTAGTCCAAGCGGCACATAGATGCAACTGCTCAGTCGTGAGGTGTACTGTATTAAGTTGACACGTGTTTGTGTCTCTCATCACGGAAATGGAACCGCATAATATTGCGCAACGGTATGCCATTTCTTTTTGCGTTAAATTGGGTGAAAACGCGACAACTTACAGTAAGCTTCAGAAGGCTTTGGGGAGGAGGTTATGTCAAAGGCTCAAGTTTTTCGTTGGCATATAATGTTTAGTGCAGGCAGAGAGGATGTTGAAGTCAAAAGTGAAATGCATGCTTATGTGCTTCTTTGATTCCAAGGGAATTGTTCATCAAGAGTGGGTGCCTTCTGGAAAAGCAGTTAACCAATATTACTACAAAGAAATTTTAGAAAGACTTCGTAAAAAGAGTTCTTCGTGTCTGTGCCAACATAGCTGATAATTGGATTCTGCATCACGATAATGCCCCATCCCATACAGCTCTGTCAGTACAGCAATTTTTAACCTCAAAACAAATTTCAGTATTAAGACAGTCACTTTATTCACCAGATATCGCTCCGTGCCACTTTTTTCTATTTCCAAGAGTCAAAACGGCGGTCAAGGGACACCATTTTCAAACAAGACAAGATGTCCAAAAAGCTATGACAAGGGCCTTGGAGGATATTACAGAAGATGAGTTCCAGAAATGTTATCAATGGCAGAAGCGCTGGAGAAAGTGTATGCAATCAGAAGGGAACTACTTTGAAGGGGACAACACTAAACTTGACTAAAACGGTAAGCAACATTTTTTCCCATCAGTTTCATTACATTATAGTCGTACCTCGTATAAAACGTGTTGGGGGATGTGGCAACCAGTGCAGTGGTCGTCGTAATGCGGATACAGAGCGGTTTATCCGTGGGATCAAGTGTGCATGCATTTCCGAAACGGTTACGTTTGTAACCTGTTCGCTTGTCGTCGTGGTTAAAGTGATACACCACGGGTCGTAGATGACAGGGCTAACGACAGCTGCGGAGATGTGTATGGCGAATATACGAGCAACTCTTCAGCATCTGACCGCCCAGATGGACCAAGGGGCTACCAGTAATCTTTCCTCAGCGAACGTTTCTGCTTATGGGCGTCCGCTGCAAGCGCCTATTTCATGCAACCATGCTATCTGGTGTTCATCGGCGACCAAGGCTGGATTTTACATGTCAATACCGCAACAGGACGTCTACAGAGAGGCGACAGATGACCTTTTCTGATGGATCACTTTCTGTGCTCCATCGGACAGATGGTCGTTGGTGTGTACTGCGTGAAACGTATGAAAGGAAACACCCTCCAACAATCGTTGGGAGGGTCCAGACCAGAGACAATTTTTGGGTGATCTCGTCAATCAGGAACTCAAGTATGCATATACACTTGTCTCATATCGAATAACGTTTTAAATATAATTACTGTGTTTTTAATTAACCACCCACTCGCATATACAACACCACTTCGTCATGCAATTCAAGTGTCTCAACTGTGGGGTTGCCGAGGGTGTCAGCAAATAGGGTAGCAGAGCACTGTATTTCTTTGGGCCATTCAATGGAATACAATGGAACAAAAATTTTAGCTCCGGTTTCCAGATTTTGAGATTCTGTAATCAAAGACTCAGTGGAAATACGTCTTGCCGATAATCTTATAAATCGTGACAACGGCCTTCAGCTGGATAAAAATTGGAATCCTGTTATTAAAATCATACAATCACAGCGGAATCGACGGCGTCATTCGATACTCAATGACTAGGTGATCTTTTACTTTCATCACTGAGTGCAGCACGTACAACTCGGCTATGCCGCGCATGTCAGCACCTGAGGATGCGCTGTAGGATGCCAGTACATTTCACATGAGCGAGATTCGGGATAAATACCGCGACTGCACCTGGGCTCTTCAGTAATTGTGTACTCACCTGATGATGGCCGGACGTCTCTGGGCCGAAATATCGTGGCAGAATTTCGACGGGATCCGCCTGCATACCCGGAAATTATTAGAAGAAAAAAATAGAGAATAGTCGACTCGAAGTGTTCTGAATGATGCCGACTTTTAGCGATCTGTACTTAGGGCCCGGCGGCTAACTTAACGGTGCCCTTGCAGTAGCTAGTCTTTTAAAAGCTCATAATATGCAGACTACCAGTTAATAGTAAGATTGGCAATATGCGGCCCAAGATACCCAGGTTTGACGATCACTGCTATAACACTGTCTTACGGAACATCGCGACGCCCCGTCTCGGATTTGATACCCACCGTAATAGCAGCGCCCCAAGCGGCCAGAAAGCAATACTTCTGAATACGACATCGGATGAATGCGAATACTAACGTTTATATTGATTTGTAACATAGGTTTTACAATAGGAAGTGTATGTGATACCATAAAATGGGGGCAATAACTAATAAATAATACCACATTTCTCATTCTTTACTTTCCTAAGCACCCTGAGAGGTACGTAATGGTACCTCACAGGACAGTTTATTTACTATTTTCGTGTAACATCGAATAATGTCGTTTTCCCTTAATAACAAAAAATTACTAGTAAGCACAAGAAGATCTGACCTTTGCAGAAAGACGTCGCGTATCTGCCCAACAAAGCTATGTTCTGTACACTTTCAGCAAAATCAGTGAAAGTGGAACGTAGGGAACCTATATGGGTTATAATATCAATGTAGCAGATAAGCCACCACGCCTGCAGTTTAAGGGAAAACCACACAGACGTGACGATAAGACGTCAATAGCCGAAAAGCTGCTTCCCAACACAGAACAAACAAATTTCACAATTGTTGCTAAATCTGAGCCACAGACGGCAAGAGTCTTAAATACATTCTCTTCTGAAGCTGGGATAATTACATTTACAAAAATTTTCGTGCGTTAGGAAGTCGAGAGAAGTGTAAAAATGGTTGGTTCATTAGATTCCATAAATTTTTAAGCGTTAAGGTGTGTGTCAATGATAACAATAGAAATATGTGCACCTCAGGCATGAAATAAGTGTTTATATTCTCTTGCTTTCGGCGGAGAAAGCTGCAAAAAATACACGTATTTGATAGCATTTCCTCATGAATAAGTTGTATATGTTGTCATTGGATCAGTGTGATTCAGTTGTTTTTACAAGTGTTTCACGATAACTCATGGCTCTTGGTAATTTACTAACACATGGACGCAAAAATTTTACAACTGTTTCTTTAATTAGGTGAAAAAATCTGACAATAATCGTCGTGCTTTCTCACCGCTTGGAGCGCTAATGTCGCTCCAGCTGTCAAACGGTAACAATTTTCGCGCGAGATAGTGTCGTAACGGTATGTATTGGACTGTGACTACAACCTTTCCTCGCGATTGGTGCGTCAGGCGGCTACTACTGCCTCGTAGATGTGTTGGGTACAGGAGTAAGCTGCTGCTTCACCATGCAAACATTTCGGCGAACAGCTTGGTCGCTACAGCTCGCGCAAGGGCCGATTGCTCATTGCTTCCGGTCGACCGGTCCGACGCTCAGCGTTTCCCGTTCGGCATGAATCACCTGACGACGCGAATATCACTGTTGCCAGTTCCGCTCCACTACGCCTCCTCGCCTAATAGCTCTGGCCTCGTAAGAGTTTGCGCTCTCCCTCCTCACAACGGGAAACGGCGTAAGAAGAAAAATCTCTCTTCCGAAAGACAAGACAGACTGCCCAGATGCTGTACTTCATTGTAAGATAGATTAGATTAGTACTTGTTCCATTGATCATGAATACGACACTTCATAATGATGAGGAACGTGTCAGGTTACTAAAAGGTGAAGATTTCTAGCTCTTTAAATAAGTGTCTGCAGGATGATCTTGGATGAGCTCCAGCAATTATTCTGATTACACGCTTTTGTGCAATGAACACTCTTGTACTCAATGATGAGTTACCCCGGAATATGATGCCATACGAAAGCAGAGAATGAAAATAGGCGTGATACGCTAATTTACTGAGATGTATATCGCCAAAATTTGCAATTACCCTAATAGCATAAGTAGCTGAACTCAAACGTTTCAGCAGATCCTCAGTGTGTTTTTTCCAGTTCAACCCCTCATCAATGCATACACCTAGAAATTTTGAATATTCTACCCTAGCTACAGATTTCTGATCGAAGCCTTTATTTATTAATGGTGTCATTCCATTTTCTTTGTGGAACTGTATATGCTGTGTTTTGTCAAAGTTTAATGAGATGCCATTTCCAGAGAAACACCCAATGATTTTTTGAAAAACATCGTTTACAATTTCACCAGTTAATTCTTGTATGTTGGGTGTGATAGCTATACTTGTATCATCGACAAAAAGTACCAGCTTTCTATCTTCGTGAAGATAGAATGGCAAGCCATTAATATATATGAAGAACAGCAGAGGACCCAAGATTTTCCTACAGTTCTCCCCAGGTACCGCGGACGGAAATGGCACGTACTCTGTGTGACGAAGTGTGGAGTCGCTGAAGATAAAGCAATCTAGATGCTTGAAATTGTAATAGGTGGGGGCCAGGACGGCCTGTACACTGCTGCTGCCTGCCGGGAAGTGGTCAGACTGTTTCTGATATACATCATTATTGTTGTCTGTGAGTTTGATAGAGGAGCATGTACTGTTATACTTCAGTGAACACTTTTGTGATTTATGTTATTCTTGTGTACTCATAAGCAGAGTAACACTTATTACCAATGTTTAAGTAATGTCAGGCTACCACAAATGTAGTTCCTTGTTTTTTTCTTTCGGTTTAATAATTTCATCTGTGGACCACTTTTGTCGACATGGTGTCCTTGGTGCCCAAATCATTGCCCAGATAAGTTATATGCTTCCATGTACCAAGTATAATACTACGGCTCACACTGATTTCTTAACCATTTTACGAGAACTCGCTGGAAAGTAATGCCTCCGAATTGTTTTTTGTGTAAACTCTCAAAGCTTTTTAAATAAAACCAACGTTGTTAACATTCTACATCTTTATTCATCATGTCGATGTGTTTATTTTTCAAGATGGTTACCTTGGCGGCAAAACACATTTCTCCACGCGAAAGACCAGTTTGTTGACATCGTCACTGAGAACGTTTGACTTTGTTGACGGAGTCTCAACCTGACCTCGGCTTGCATCGCTTCGTCACTATGGAAGCGACCATCTCGAGGGGGTTCCTTAAGTTTTTGAAACAGATCGAAATCGGATGGGGCCAAGTCGGGACTATACGGAGAGCGATCGATGACAGTGGACCCAAGGCGTCGGACTGTTGCAGTTGTTGCAGCTTTCCTGTGTGGTCTGCCGTTGTCTTGCCGCAGGAGAGAGTGCTCCATGTGCGGCCGAACTATTCGAATTGGAAATTCAACACGCTGTTTCTGACATAAATGAAACAAACAAGTTTACTGGTGACAGCCAAATTGTTTCATTTAATGTCAATAAAGCCTACCCTAAAATGTTCGCATTTAAAGTTTCTGACATAGATACGTTACAAACCGCCATGTTACACGCTGCAATTCTGAACCCTCTAGCGGCAGTGGCTGCGAATATGAAGAATAGAGAAGTAGAATGTTAATAACGTTTGTTTTATTTAAGAGCTTTCATGTAAGAAATTAGGAGCCATGACTGTTCTCCTCGTGTATACAAATTTATCATCCGTCATTCTATCCATTTGTGACAATGTTGAGTTAATTGATATTTTCTAAATCCGTCTTTGTTTTGTTATATGTGACCTAATACAAAAATGCCATTGAAAAAGGTTTGCTGCAGCCGTTTGGTATTATTTGACACTAAAGCGTCAATGTGCCTTGGAAATATGTCAGAAATCAGAACAAACAACATGGGATCCTGTTGTAATGTCGCTAACCACGTTACTTCCCTATGTAGGGAAAAGGGGCACCATGTAAGGCTTCAGAGACATGCGCATAGTTCCTATATATTTTCTTCTTCACTTAAAAATATTTGGTGTGATACCTTATAATACGTAGATTGAAAATGTGTAAGCGGAAAGCTTCTATCAATAATAATGGTTTGGCGAAAATTAAATTTTCCAAAGAGTAGCTACTTTACCCCACCTTACCTATTTCTACCAGTCGTTGATCGAAAAAGTTCGTTTTATGTGGTAACCACTTTCGAGCAGTACTGATCTTCTTCGGATCGGTCTACAGGACTCAAAAAGAATGTACTGTCAGAACTTGAAGCACTGAACCAGGATTACAAATTATTAGGATTACATGTACGTGCAACGTAAAAAGACCACAGTCTAAGAAATTGTTAAAGCCGTGTGGTCTATGCGCCTTGCCACGGTTCGCGCGGCTACCCCGTCGGAGGTTCGAGTCCTCCCTCGGGCATGGGTGGGTGTGGCGTAAGTTAGTTTAAGTTAGATTAAGTAGTGTCTAAGCCTAGGGACCGATGACCTCAGCAGTTTGGTCCCATCGGACCTTGTGTAGTCTCCACATTTTATGAGGTGGTTTATTTTGTTGACACGATGACATTATTCTGTTTCTCAGGTTGTTGCCTTTTTACGCTGTACGTAGATATTATTTTATTGTTAATAGTTTCCAATAATGGCGCTCTGTTTCCAATTTGTAACTGAATGGAAATACTTTTGTCTCCTATACTGGTGTAAAGATGACAATTACTGTTAGAAACTGAGTCTAAAATAAAATAAACTCTTTGGATGAAAGAACTCCCTATGCTCGATTTAAACTCTCCAGCAGGGTCATGTGACGTCATCACAGAACTTGCTGTCTACGGGTGCGCGGACTCGCGACATTCCCGCTACGTGCGCAACCGTTTTGAAAGAAATTTTCACCATTAAACCACAAATTACTGTTTATTTATTTCACACAGTCATGATTTGTTTATTTCACACAGTCATGATTTCGGCCTTCCAATCATTCTTAAGTGCAAATTGATATGCCATAAAATGTTAACGGTTCTTAAACGTCAGAAGGAAGTTATATACCAATATAACGACTGATCGATTAGTAGTGACTACTATTTTACGTACATTTATGTAGGGGAAACTTTTACAAAGACTTCTGTAAATTTATTTTAATACGTAATAGCTATTTGAAGAATGTCTAACAATTAAGCTTACTTCTACACACGTCGAGACGTTACCGAGTCTGTAACGACAGTGCCAGGAAACATGAGTGAGGATGAAGTACTAGCTCTAAATTGTGACTAATTATTAAAATAAATTACAGGAATGATCGACAAGCTACACAAATCACTTGTAGCCCATAAACACTAGTTGCCATGACCAAGTGAATAGAGAAATAGCGCGCTGTTTCGTCGCAGGTATGTAACAGTGACGTTGCTCTATGCCCAGTTTTCGTTGACGCAGCACATATGTTCACTCATAGTGGAGGTGGAATAAAACTAAGACCATTTTGTTTGCGTTGTTAGAAATTTGTATGTTTCTCGTTTGAAGCGTGGACTGTAGCGTGAAACAAATTCCAGATATCACTTTCCCTCTAATGGTGCACATTTGCTGTTGCGTACTTTGGATCAATTAATTTTCGTCTTACATCTTCCACTTTCTCACACAAGGCTATTTGATACCGGCAATCGGCTATTTCACCTTGTCACTCCCACGTTACAGCAGCAAGATCGTACACTCATCTTCCGTACTAACAATGTCACACATTCCAGCACGCTTCGGTAAGAGAAAACTATTCGACGAGTATGAAGCGACCGCAGCGTACAGCGGAACTACAGCGGGAACGACGTAAATCCATTAGCACTGATGTAACAGCGGCGCCGTGATTTGTGAAGTACGCAACACTAACATTAGACTCGTACACTCTACGTTTTTGATCTCTAGTATAAAAACGACAGTTCCTCTCTTTCGTTTTTCATTTCTGGCTTGCTGTCCAAGTACCTTCATTGCTTATCTAGTTGTCGACGGCACAATCCTTATCTATTAGTGATGTATGACTTAGCGCGCGCGCGCCTCTCTCTCTCTCTTTCTCTCTTTCTCTCTCTCTCTCTCTCTCTCTCTCTCTCTCTCTCTCTCTCTCTCTCTCTCTCTCTCTCTGTGTGTGTGTGTGTGTGTGTGTGTGTGTGTGTGTGTGTGTGTGTGTGTGTGTGTGTGTGTGTGTAAGATGACAGCAAACACTCTCCAGTCCGATGCAAAGATTGTAATGATTGTCGTCAGCAGTGCATCTCAGTTGTCTCACTGCAAAAACTGTGCACAGAAATTTGTAAACATGTGGTCAGGAACTAAATTTCCACCATCTCTCTTCACGTTGGAAGCTAAATACTATAGTTCAAAGTGTCTTTCACCTCTAAGATCCGATCTCGCTACCATAGCGCTGAGCACTACCGAAGCAGCGTGTGCCAGCGAAGACGAAGGCTTCAGATGAAAAAGAGAAAAAAATATGGGTGATTTTGGAACTCTGCTTGTAAAGTGACTGAATTTATCCAAACGAGATTAATTTGATTTAAAGTGCGATATTAGCTCAAATGAATGGCTTTGAGCACTATGGAACTTAACATCTGAGGTCATCAGTCCCCTAGACTTAGAAATACTTAAACCTAACTAACCTAAGGACATCAACACATTCATGCCGAGGCAGGATTCGAACCTGCGACCGTAGCAGTTGCGCGGTTCTGGATTGAAGCGCCTAGAACCGCTCGGCCACAACGGCCGGCAAAGCGTAATATTCTTTTGTGCTCTATGGATACGAGAGAAACCTTAGTGTAGACACAAACGAACTTCGGATTGCCCCTCTCGAACTTAAGCAGCCTAAACATGCCATGATATGGCAGTTATAAACGTAGATTCCGGAGATATCTGAGCAAAATAATGCAGGCTCTATATGAAGTGTACAAACTAGTAATGAGCACACTATCCAAACGACACACCGAAATAACGGAAAGCGATTGATGACAACGCAACTTTGACAGATATACATACATACATACATGCATGCATAATTGCTATTACATTCGAACACTTGAGTTTATAAAGTGAAGGTTCCGTGTCCTGTGATGCACTTTGGCACTTCTTCATTGCTGCTACAAAGTTTCTGCGGTTAAGCAGCCAGTGGCGACATAGGATGACTCATCGCTATAACGTAATGACAGAGGGGAACACAGATTATGCATTGCCTTGGAAATTTCCACAGTTGCGATGAGTGTATTCCCATTAGGGATATATCGATTCCTGCAAAGCCGTCGATAGTAACTACTTTACCGAGTTTATTTCAGCTGCTTGAGTTGCGACGTGTTCTTTCAGTGACTCACGATCGACTCACAATTTGTAAGCATTCCTTTCGGAAATATAGTTGTACTGGATCAGTAATCTTTTATCTTTTATTTTTCAGAAAGTTGCTTTCCATTGAGAAGCAGTTGGATAAATGACCACACTTAATTTACGATTTGATTTATTTTTTACTACGAGAAATTTATCAACAATAATCATCTGTTATCTGCTGTTCTCGGCTGTGTTTCTCAACACGTGTTTTCTAGTTACGTGGTGTCAGTTTTTGTTGCTGAAGGGCTAATTCAGTAAGGTACGTACTTGAGCTCTCAAAGCAAGTGGCGCCTGAGGGTGGAACCGTAATGTACCGAAATAGTCTGCGTTGTAAATTTACCCTCAGCATCGAAGTCCAGCTTAACGAAGAGAAACTTGTTTGTAGAATGCTCGCGTGTCCGGTCGGGTCACTTCGTAGGTGCTCCTCGATATTTTGGTAAACAGACTTGTTGCCATTTTGCAGCTGGTTGTTGATGACTGCTGGTCTTCTCGTGGCCGTTAACTGCTCCATCACTCCGTTTCTGCCGCCACCGGCGCAGCCGCCGCGATGGGTGATGCAGATGGCGGGTATGATGATGGCCAGCTGAGAACTCTGGTCTCCAGTGTTTGCGCTATCGTTGTCGAGTGCGGAGCTCACTGTACGGGAACGCTTTTTCTTAGCTTAGTGCAGGGTTCCAAGCCTCACTCAGTTGTAGGCCGCTATCTTCGTTAGTTAGATCGTCTTGGACCCTAATTTCAATGGCCTCTTTAATAAAGCAACCCTAGAAGGATGAAGACTGCCTAAGTAGCCTGGGTTTGTTATATTCTATAGTATGTCCAGTTTTCACGGTTCCGTACCTCAATCGGTCAAGAAAGTTTCCGTCTGTTTGAGTGTCCAAAACCATTTTTCTCAGGAATGGGCAGACGTGTCAACTTGAAACGTACGTCACATAGTAAGATCTAAGGCCCCGTGGCGATGTAAAAAGTGAAGTAAGTGCAGTCCAAAAGTACTGCCATATACACTGAAGCGCCAAAGAAACTGGTATAAGCATGCGTATTCAAACACAGAGATATAAAAATAGGCAGAATACGGCGCTGCCCTCGGCAACGTCTATATAAGACAAGTGTTTGGCGCAGTTGTCAAATCGGTTATTGCTGCTACAATGGCAGATTATCAAGATTTAAGTGAATTTGAACAAGATGTTACAGTCGGCGCGCGAGCGATGGGACACAGCATCTCAGAGTTGTCGATGAAGTGGTGATTTCCCCGTACAACCATTTCACGAGTGTACCGTGAATATCAGGAATCCGGTAAAACATCAAATCTCCGAATCGCTGCGACCGTAAAAAAGATCCTGCAAGAACGGGACCAACGACGTCTAAAGAGAATCGTTCAACGTGACAGAAGTGCAACCCTTACGCAAAATGCTGCAGATTTCGATGTTAGGTCATCAACAGATTTCATCGTGCGAACCATTCAAATTAACAGCATAGATATGGGCTTTGAGCCGAAGGGCCACTCGTGTACCCTTGATAACTTTGTAATGGTGTGGGGCGTCTGCAGTTGGGAGTAATATGGGAGCCCTGATACGACTAGATGCGACTCTGGCAGGTGATACTCCGATCACCTGCATTCCGACGGACTTGGGTAATTCCAGCAGGACAATGCAACACCCCACACGTCCAGAATTGCTACAGAATGGCTCCAGGAACACTCTTCTGTGTTTAAACACTTCCGCTGGCCGCCAAACTCCCCAGACCTGAACATTATTGAGCATATCTGGGATGTCCTGCAACGTGCTGTTCAGAAGAGATCTCAACCCCTGTAGTAATTTACGAATTTATGGGCAGCCCTGCGGGATTCATGGTGTCAGTTGGCTCCAGTACTACTTCAGACAGTAGTCCAGTCCATGCCACGTAGTGTTGCGGCAGTTCAGCGTCCTTTCGGGGGCGCTACTCGATATTAGGCAGGTGTACCAGTTTCTTTGGCTCTTCAGTGTGTATTTTGATACTCGCAAACTCAGACATAAAAAACTGCAGGTTACTTCCCGTTGACCTAAAGTCATGAAATTTGCCAAGAATCAATATTTCACACTACAACCAAATAAAAAATCCGAAAATTGTGAATTTTTAGTTATAATAAACGGAAAAGGTTTTGTAATTTTTTATCTGACTGATTGACTGTCTCGTCCATGTGTTAACAGACCTTTTTCTCAGGAACTGTTAGGCGTATCAAACCGAAATTTGTCACATACTAAGATGTATGATCCCGTGGCAGAATAATAATTGTTAGCTTCCAAGTGAATAAAATAGAAAGATAGGGCCATTTATGTCACATATTTTGATACTCGCAAACTTACTCATCAAAAAATGTCATGTACTTTCTGTTGGTCCAGAATCATGAAGTTTGGCAAAAAGCAAGGTTTCACTGTACAAGTAAAATCAGAAGATTGTGAATTTGTGATTGTAGCACATGAAAAAAATAAGTTTTGTCACTTGTTGTCAGACTGTCCGTGTGTTACGCCCCTTTCTTTCTCAAGAACGAGTAGCCATATCAAAGTGACATTTGTAACATAATGAGGTCTACAGTCATTTGCTTCTACGTCAATGCAGTCAATAGGTTATACATTTTGATACTTGTAAACTCACTCATTAAAACCTATGGGCTACTTTCCCTTGACGCAGAATCATTAAGTTTGACAAGAAGAAAGGTTTAACAGTACACATAAAGGAGAAACATCAGGAAATTGTTAATTTGTAATTATACCACATGAAAAAATATTTCTATTGTGGGGTCCGGACCCACTCGTATAACATAGGAAGCTGTTTTCTCGGACAGCTAGACAACATTCAAGCAAATCTTATTAATGGAGTTTATTACAGTAAAGTGAATTGACAATACTGAACTTAGCGGATGTATAATGAGGTGAGGTGTCGCAAGCAATTGGCGACATGCAATAATCCTTCGGTATATGCAATTTCCATGCAACAAAACATAAGTCACTTCTGTTGAGTTTATATCACAACTCATCTTCTGGTGCGGCGCTTGTATTCTCTTCTTATAGGTGCCATTCCTGTCGTGGTGTCGTCCTAGTCAGCGTTCTAGAGGCTGACGTCGTCTCACAGCCTTCTCTGCGGTTACGTTCCACGCCGCGCCGGCGCTTGATGTTAGGTCGGAACATATTTTGTCATTTGTTATCCGACTTCAAACTTGAAACTGAAACAGTCTCGAAAGTCTTGTAATCGCTGGGACCGATATCTTGCCAATATCAGTCTCGATAAAAGACGAAAATCGTCGAGATCCTCGATTCCCGCATTGGATTAACTGCCTATATACATAGTAATTTGTATGGAATCCTCAATACCCGAGTCCTATTTGCATCTGGCCAGTTTCTGTACTTTGGTCGGCCTCGGCTAATTTAGTGGTGTGGCGTAATTCAATATGGCGTCCAAGTTAACGGTAGCTACCTTCTACCGTGCGTACGGTTGTACCCAGCGTATGCTTTGCCGATTGGCAGGTACCTGGGAGACCTCTGGTTTGCGAAGTCCTTGATCGTACTTCTTTGAACCTAGTAGTGTATTGGACCTAGGTGTGGGCAAAATTTATACGCTCCTGGAAATGGAAAAAAGAACACATTGACACCGGTGTGTCAGACCCACCATACTTGCTCCGGACACTGCGAGAGGGCTGTACAAGCAATGATCACACGCACGGCACAGAGGACACACCAGGAACCGCGGTGTTGGCCGTCGAATGGCGCTAGCTGCGCAGCATTTGTGCACCGCCGCCGTCAGTGTCTGGCAGTTTGCCGTGGCATACGGAGCTCCATCGCAGTCTTTAACACTGGTAGCATGCCGCGACAGCGTAGACGTGAACCGTATGTGCAGTTGACGGACTTTGAGCGAGGGCGTATAGTGGGCATGCGGGAGGCCGGGTGGACGTACCGCCGAATTGCTCAACACGTGGGGCGTGAGGTCTCCACAGTACATCGATGTTGTCGCCAGTGGTCGGCGGAAGGTGCACGTGCCCGTCGACCTGGGACCGGACCGCAGCGACGCACGGATGCACACCAAGACCGTAGGATCCTACGCAGTGCCGTAGGGGACCGCACCGCCACTTCCCAGAAAATTAGGGACACTGTTGCTCCTGGGGTATCGGCGAGGACCATTCGCAACCGTCTCCATGAAGCTGGGCTACGGTCCCGCACACCGTTAGGCCGTCTTCCGCTCACGCCCCAACATCGTGCAGCCCGCCTCCAGTGGTGTCGCGACAGGCGTGAATGGAGGGACGAAAGGAGACGTGTCGTCTTCAGCGATGAGAGTCGCTTCTGCCTTGGTGCCAGTGATGGTCGTATGCGTGTTTGGCGCCGTGCAGGTGAGCGCCACAATCAGGACTGCGTACGACCGAGGCACACAGGGCCAACACCCGGCATCATGGTGTGGGGAGCGATCTCCTACACTGGCCGTACACCTCTGGTGATCGTCGAGGGGACACTGAATAGTGCACGGTACATCCAAACCGTCATCGAACCCATCCTTCTACCATTCCTAGACTGGCAAGGGAACTTGCTCTTCCAACAGGACAATGCACGTCCGCATGTATCCCGTGCCACCCAACGTGCTCTAGAAGGTGTAAGTCAACTACCCTGGCCAGCAAGATCTCCGGATCTGTCCCCCATTGAGCATGTTTGGGTCTGGATGAAACGTCGTCTCACGCGGTCTGCACGTCCAGCACGAACGCTGGTCCAACTGAGGCGCCAGGTGGAAATGGCATGGCAAGCCGTTCCACAGGACTACATCCAGCATCTCTACGATCGTCTCCATGGGAGAATAGCAGCCTGCATTGCTACGAAAGGTGGATATACACTGTACTAGTGCCGACATTGTGCATGCTCTGTTGCCTGTGTCTATGTGCCTGTGGTTCTGTCAGTGTGATCATGTGATGTATCTGACCCCAGGAATGTGTCAATAAAGTTTCCCCTTCCTGAGACAATGAATTCACGGTGTTCTTATTTCAATTTCCAGGAGTGTATTTAACATTGTGTCGCTCCACATTCCTTCTGACTTGTCTGTAGGCAATGCCTCCAGACAAGATGCGCGCTAGCCGATGTGTGCTCCTCCTTTTGTTCGTGCTGTTGTCTTATTCGATATTTGAAAGTTTGCAGTAATGACAACTACAGTTCCTGAGGGAGATAAACTTATAGTTTTCAGTAGAACTATAGAATTTGTTAACAGTAAAATAGTGCTTCGCAATTTCGAAGACGGCGTCTTGACCGTTAATACGCCTCTTCCTTTGGTTGGATGTGACTGGAAGAGCGGGTGCCTCAACGATGTTTCTTCACTTTCCCAAATGTCTGTCTGTGCCAAGACTTGTCCGTTTGACCGATGCGAAACGCATCGCTAATGCCACTCGTACAGAAAGTGTGCAGCGGCTGACAAGACATTCCCTATTCATCGTGTAACAAGATTTTACCTTGTTTACTGTGCATTTACCAAGAAAAATTGTAAAAAGGAATACTGTGGTATAACATCCCGTCGTCATCGAGGTCCTTAGAGACTGAGCGCAAGCTCGATTTGGAAAGTAGATCAGTCGTGTTCTTACAAAAACTAACCATCCGTGCATCTGCCTTAAACCATTTACGGAAACCACGAGAAATCTACATCGGCAGGCAGGACGCGAATTCGATGCCCAGCCCATTAGAATGCGAGTCCACCGCCACACTGCAGTTCCACCCGTCCTCATTCGGGGAAAAATTTAAAAAAAATCGTTAACGATCTAACCCGTTGTCTAGAAACGTCAATGATAGACCAGCCGTGCGACCTTCTATAGTCATTAAAGCCAGCCGCTGTGACCGAGCGGTTCTAGGCGCTTCAGTCCGGAACCGCACTGCTGCTACGGTCACAGGTTTGAATCTTGCCTCGGGCATGGATGTGTGTGATGTCCTTGAGTTAGTTAGGTTTAAATAGTTCTAAGTCTAGGGGTCTGATGACCTCAGATGTTAATTCCCATTGCGCTTAGAGCCATTTCAACCATTTTAGTCATTAAAAGCAGAAGCAGGGTTTACGGTTGCCACCTTTGGCTAGTCGAAAGTCGGGACACTTCAAATAAAACGTGCAATTCTCATAACATCCGTTAGTTGTTATCCTCACACCAAAGCTGAACTACAAATACCACGCTTGAAACTTAAAATATGTAGAAGTGTTTACCTGATACATTGGTGAAAATCTAGGACGCTGAAACGTACATATGTTTTGAATGTAATATGCGCAGTGACTGTAAAATACTTTAAGTAAAAGTCACGAACGGTTTCACGTCAATTGAAGATGCATCATCAGGTGATGTGTACAAAAATCAGTAAAAAAATTACAAAAAATTCTTAACAATAGTTTGAAGAATAAAGATACCTAAAATAATATCACGTTGCAATACTTGAAGAGCACTCACAGAGATTCTTTTTAATTGCCCACTTTCAGTATTTTTATAAATGGTACTCAGTCTTTCCTGTACTGTGCCACACACTTTGTAGTAGTTTAGCACATGTACTGCCACTCCCGCCCCACCCTTCACGCCTTCTGTAGCGACGGTTTTGCTGCCGTCGCCTCTGACGCCGTTAAACATCTGCCGCATTAAAGAGCGGCCAGTACTGCGTTGCCATCGGTTGCTCAGTCATCTTCCTGCTCCCGCCGTACCTTAGGTATGATTCTTCTCGTTAAATGGGTTCACACATTGAAACTGTCAAGGCGCAGTACTAGTCTACGGCTTTGTTTTGTCCTCTCTGTTTTAAACCAATTTTTTTCCTATACGTTCTGTTATTCCCTTCATTTTAGCTATGGACTACCGCTTTTACGGCGCTATGTGTACATAAATTGACATGAATGATGGGGAGTGGCTCTGAGGCAGTTACCTTTCCGCTATGACTTGCTAAAAAAAATTTCTATGAATACTCTTCACGTACTGCTATATGATACTGTTTTTCAGTATGTCGTCATTGTTCAAAAAAATTGGTTCAAATGGCTCTGAGCACTATGGGACTTCACATGTATGGTCATCAGTCCCCTAGAACTTATAACTACTTAATCGTAACTAACCTAAGGACATCACACAACACCCAGCCATTACGAGGCAGAGAAAATCCCTGACCCCGCCGGGAATCGAACCCGGGAACTCGGGTGTGGGAAGCGAGAACGCTACCGCGCGACCACGAGATGCGGGCTGTTCATTGTTCAGAACATTGTTAAGAATTCTTTGTAAAAAAAAAAGGAAAATTTGTAATTAACTTTTGTACAGATACCCTTAGGATGCGTCTTCAACTGACGCGAAGCCGGTCGTGACTTTTATTAAAAGTATTTTACATCCAGTGCGGATCATTTCATTGAAAATGTGGAAATTCGTCTGTGGTTGCCCGCTGTTTAAATTAACGTGCACTTATAGACGTACTTGTTGGCTGATGTAACGGTCCCAAAACCACTATTTTTTTTTTAAAAAAAAAGGTAAAACTTTGCCATCCCTTCATTGCCACCTTTACTTAATCGACACACATCATCCGAAGAGGCGTTCGCAGCTCGTGGTCTAGTGGATAGCGTTACTGCTTCTGGATCACGGGGCTCCGGGTTAGATTCCCGGCAGAGTTGGAGATTTTCTGTGCCTGGGGTGTGGGTGTTTGTGTTGTCTTCATCATTTCATCATTTCATCATCATCATCACTCATAAGTCCGCAGCTCTTGGTCTTGCGGTAACGTTCTCGCTTCCCGCGCACGGGGTCCCGTGTTCGATTCGGCGGGGTCAGGGATTTTCTCTGCCTCGTGATGACTGGGTGTTATGTGTTCTTAATCATCATTCCATCATCATTGACGCACGCAAGTCGTCGAAGTGGCGTCACCTAAAAAGGACTTGCAATTCGGCGGCCGAACTTCCCCGCATGGGGCCTCCCGGTTAACAATGCCATACGATCATCACCACCACCACCACTCGTGACAGCGGTTAGACCGGACTGTGTACAAAAATTGGGCTGTGTCAAAATTGGGATTTTGTACGGGCGCTGATGCCCCGCAGTTGAGCACCCCACAAACCAGTCATCATCATCATCATCATCATCATCATCATCATCATCCGAACAGGCCTTCAAGGCCTAACGATACCGCCCGGCCTCCGTGTCATCCACAGCCATTAGGCGTCACCGATGCGGATAAGGAGGGGCATGTGGTCGGCACAACGAACTCCCAGCCGTTGTCAGTTTTCGTGTCCCGTGCCGCTACTTCTCAATCAAGTAGCTCCTTTATTGGCCTCACAAGGGCTAAGTGCACCCCACTTGCCAACAGCAATCGGCAAACCGGACGGTAATCCAGCCAAGTTCAGAAGATAATATACTTTGAACTGTTTATCCTCTAAATCATTCATTACGAAATTAGCTAATTATTTTCACTTTTTTCTTTCGTTTTCATTCTGACTGTCAAAATTGTCGTAACTATACTCACTGTTACTCTTAATTGCATTTCCACTTAATCTACTTAGCATGTTAATGTGCATCAGACTTCGGGAAACCGTAAAATCAACATAATATTAGAAATTTTTTGCTCTTTCTGAACAGTAGAAGTACGAAACATTTAAATGTTCCTTCATCCGATCAGTCCATAAATGGAATTCTCTCTTTAACACTATTATGAAAAATAGGCTGCGAAACAATAGATTTACAAACCCATTCTTTCGTTGCTTTCGTCGCATCCGTCGTTTGATATAAAAAGTAAAACTGTAAAAGTAAACCAGAAATATAGGGACTTCAGGGTGTCCCGTGATACTCGTGCAAAGAACGGGACAGCTATAAAAAGTAGGGACGATCCCTACAAAATCTGGACGAGTGGCGTTATGATCAGACAAAACTACAACCGTCCGGCCAAAACTCTGCGTTCTTTGATTGCTCTGGGAGATGGCTCTTCTGAACTACAACAGATGAAGTATTAGTTCACTTTATTACATGAATTATAAAAAAGTTTTGCTTAATTTGATTCAATCCTTTGCCGCAGAAGTGCTTGATAATTTACAACTGTCACTGACTACTAAAGTATCACTTGATGTACAAATTAATAAACTTCTCTTGAAGCGCAGTGTTCAACAAATACAAAGTACATGTTTGTCTGAGACTTGAATAACTATTTACTTCTACTTATTGATGTTGACTTCTTCAGCCGAGGTCACGAACTGGGGAAGAGAGCTTTTATCGTATTTTAAAACCTTGTACTAAAGGGAGCCAGGCAGCGGCGTGTCTACGCCGCTCTTCGGCCACAGAAAACCAGAGACAGATAACATGCAGACAGATACACATAAAATATGAATATGAAAAAACCGTTGACACACATGATGATGATAACGAAGACGTTCGAACTGAAGACACTGAATTACATAAGCAAGTGCAAGTGTGCACGAAGCCGCAATGACAACACTGTCGAACGGTGGAGGACACTGAGGGGAGACAATTGCACTGGAACAGAGATACACTGCATAGAAAACATTGACGATGATCTTCGACGCATTGTACACACTATTGCACGAAAAAGGGGGGTGGGGCTGCCACAGGGAATAGGAGAAGGCAGGAGGGAGGTGGAGAGGACGCCAGTGCGAGAGAAGTAGTGATGGGGAAGGGAGAGGGTAGGGTTGGGTGTGGAACCCTGGGGGGGGGGGGGGGGGGGGGGGGAGAGAAGGGAAAGAGGGAGCCATGGACGAAAAATTCATGAGGAGGGAGGATCAAATTTGGAAGGAGGGGTAGATGGAGGCGACGAGGACATCATCCGAAAGGGGGAGTCGACGGAAGCCTCCTTGGGCAAGGGTATGGAGGGTGGTAAGATGGAGAGCAGATGGGATGCAGGAGTATGGGAGAGACAAGCGGATGAGGGGGATCAAGTTTACGGGAGGTGTCAAGAATCCGTTTCCCTTCAAGGAAGAGGGGGTGGTGTGGGAAAGGAATTAAGTCGTAGAGGAGCCGCGTGGGGGATGGGAGGCCGATGCGATAGGCGCTCGTTCTAGGACTTGAAGGGACTTGTAAGAGGTAGGAGGAGCGAAGATCCAGGCGGGATGGGCATAACAGAGGATGGGCGGATGAGGGATTTAGGGGAAGCGCTTCCATGCTCGGCTGTATATTGACCCCTGTGAGGGCGTGGCTTCTTCAGCTTCTCCCACTCGTCGTCGCGGATTGCCAGCGAGACATCGCTAATGTCTGTAATATCGACGTGTTTTGCCGATGTAGCACCGAGACTTCTGGACGGGGACCACATGTTGCAATGTGGCTGGGATACATTTTGTGATTACCCTGAGTGTCCAGATTCTCGTGAAAATATGTAAGGGGAGGCTGTTGCCTAACATCATTATACAGTATATGGAACGTCTATTCTAAGGCCGCTATTAGCTGCGGGACGCTAGTGACACCATTCGTGACGTCAAGAGTAGCGGCGCTAGCTGTCAGGGGTTACGGTGCGTTGTGTGTTACGGGCAGTGGCCGAAGCCTAGTAGCCGACTCGAGTCAAGCGCGAAGGTACATCTGGTGAAAGGTCGTACCACTACTTGCCCACGGCTAATGGGCTACATATACCGCAATCCCCAGTCACTCCAAACGGACGTAGCTGTTGGGCCCGGCAGGTAGTGGGTCAGTGGCCCCACAAGTCCTTCAGTAACGTGTTGCTACAGTACAGTCAACATAGTGTTTGTTGCATTACGTTACAGCATTCATATTTATGGAATATTCCTTCGGTTCTCGTAGGATCAGACTTACTAAAAACTTGAATACTCAGCAGTAATGTTCCACAATAATATTTCACAGTTCGTTGGGAACTGGTTTTCGACCTCTTAGGCCACTACCAGATAACTTAATACTAAACATATAGTCCACACAGCTTCAACGAGAATTCGTAGCTGTTCATAGATTGTTGTACACAGATATGTGACATTTTATGAGTATATCGATACAAAACATAAGCATAAAATGCTCAATGAGACTCGTAGCAAATAAATCTTATATTACAGTATATTCAAATATTAAAACTATGTGAATGAATACGCCAAATATGTTATAAAAGTGAGTAATGGTACAGGATACAACGTCGTTTGGGCAAACTGGTGAATGTGATGAACAGCTTTTTACTCTAGGAATTTTGTTGTCCACCTTCTGTTCAGCAGTAGTGATAAGATTCCACCTTTAGAACAGAGCGGAATTTATAGATTTTCCTGCAGTCTGTGTGGCAAATTATATGTTGGTCAGTCAGGTAGCGCTTTAGCTACTTGACTCACAGCATGAAAGGAGTTGGAGAGGAAAACATAGATTCCACCTACGCTGAACATGCTTTGAACGAAGTCGTTCAAATTATATGAAATGTGATGATCTCCGTAGACGAACTACAGACGGAAAACTGATATTACTCGAAATTCTAGCCATTAATAACCATCACTAAAAGAATCTTGAGCCGATCCTTAATGACCACAGTTCCATTACTCACCGTGGCTAAAGAAGCAGCAGCCAGTTGTTATTTCTCTCACCATTAGATTATGCTTGTTATAACTGCTCCACGCCCACATTTCACAGACTGCCTTCTTTCCCGATTATATTTTCCCGCTGTGAATGGTTTTCGGAAACACATTTCTACAAATCGCCTTGTAACCCGATAACTGAGTTTCCAGGGAACTTAGATGAACACTACAATAAAGTAGACATCCCAGAGAACATTTTAAGCCAACATTTAAAAAAATCTATTTTTAAATTTTTAAAGAGGACTACCCCTTTAACCTCAACTGGTTGGTTGTTCATTCGGGGGAGAGGACCAAACAGCGAGATCATCAATCCCATCGGAATAGGGAAGGAAGTCGGCCGAGTCCTTTCAAAGGAACCATCCCGGCATTTGCCTGAACCGATTTAGGGAAATCACGGAAAACATAAATCAGGATGGTCGTACGCGGGTTTGGAATGCGAGTCCAGTGTTTTAACCACTGCGCCAACTCGCTCGGTGCACAATTTCGATTTGTGTGCTAGTCGTTATCTAACACGCTCAAAACAATCAGAGGTTTCACGAAAAACTGCTGCAGCTTCGGCTTCAGCCAAACGGAGAATAAGCTCTTTAAGAGTCCGTCGATGTCTCGTACACCAAACGCTCGATCTTCTTCCACAAAAAGAAATCCATAGAGTGTCAGCGACATCTGCGAAACAATATTCGCGTCCTGTGTACCGAAGGGTAGGGTATGAAGGTAATAATGAAACAGAGATGGGCGGGAAACGTAGCTAGGCAAATGAATCATAGCTGGATATTTGCTGAATTCCAAGTGGTAATAAAAAATCGGGACGACGACATTTTGGGAGATGGGTTTATCATACTAACAAATATATCTACATCTACGTGATTAATCTACTATTCACAATATAGTGCCTGGCAGAGGGTTCAATGAACCACGTTCAAGCTGCCTCTCTACCATTCCACTCTCGAACGGCACGCAGGAAAAACGAGCACTTAAATTTTTCTGTGCGAGCCCTGATTTCTCTTATTTTATCATGATGATGATTTCTCCCTATGTAGGTGGCTGCCAACAGAATGTTTTCGCAATCGGAGGAGAGAACTGGTGACTTAAATTTTATTAGAAGATCCCGTCGCAACGAAAAACGCGTTTGTTTTAATGATTGCCACTCCAATTCACTTATGTCTGTGACACTATCTCCCCTATTTCACGATAATACAAAACGAGCTGCCCTTCTTTGTACTTTTTCCATGTCATCCGCCAGTCCCACGTGTTGCGGATCCCACACTGCACAGCAATTTTCCAGAATAGGGCGGACAAGCGTAGTGTAAGCAGTCTCTTTGGTAGACCTTCTAAGTGTTCTGCCAATGAATCGCAGTCTTTGGTTTGCTCCACCCACAGTATTATCTATGTGATCGTTCCAATTTAGGTTATTTGTAATTATAATCCCTAAGTATTTGGCTGAATTTACAGCCCTCACATTTGTGTGACTTATCGCGTAATCGAAATTTAGCTGATTTCTTTTTGTGCTCATTTGAATAGCTTCACACTTTTCTTCATTCAGGGTCAATTGCCACTTTTCGCACCATACAGATATCTTATCTAAATCATTTTGCAAGTCGTTTTGATCATCTGATGACTATACAAGACGGTAAATGACAGCATCATATGCAAACAATCTAAGACAGCTAATCAGATTGTCTCCTACGTCGTTAATATAGATCAGGAACAATAAGAGAGCCTACAACATTTCCTTGGGGAACGCCGGATATTACATCTATTTGACTCGATGACTTTTCGTCTATTACTATCTATCTATATAGAACCAATGTGGGTGCGTACCGCTAAATATCGTAGTCGTAGAGGAGGCCTTTGTTTAGCAGTGGGTATTTCTAGGCTGACGAGATTGTCGACTTATTATTACAGTATTGAAGTTCTCAGGCTAGTATAAGTGACGAGAGTAGCACCTGGAGTGCAGTGTAAAATGAGTCTAAAGATTGCTCAAAAAATCATGGTCACGTCTTTTTTTTTAGTTTAGCCTGATAGGACAAAGGCAAAGAGACTATAGAGCAGAACGTAGAGGACACTCTTTCTAACGGGTCGTTCTTAGCAAGGACAGTGGATGCACATTTAAACGCAAAATCAGCTGTCACGGTAGACTGCTGACGGCGAAGGTCTCATCATGAGATTCAGCTGCGCGTCCGCAGTCGCCGTAGCATAAAAGAGAGCCTGAAGGTTTCAGGCGGCAGCAACACGGATGGGTGTCCAAGCTGCCAGTGAGACTGTTCCTTGGGGACGCGATTGGCGACGCCTTCTGGATTCTTTGGCACGGCCACGCAGCGTGACGCACCCGTCCAGCTGTTTAAGGATACGCTAGACTACGAGCGGAGATCAGAGAACAGATGCATACCGAAACGTAACTGTCTACGGCATCCTTAAAGGTTGTCGTCAAGAACATCTCACTTCGAACCAGCTCTGTGACAATCCTGCAGGGCGTTTGGTCATGATAGATACAGCTTTTCGAGGAGAAACAGTTGTTCTTAATCGATTATGCTAGTCATTTGCAGTTGTAATTCTTTGGGGTTTTACGGGGTTCAGCCTTCTGACACGAAGTACTCAGATACTGTCTAAATCGTAGCTGTGAGCTTCTGTTTTCGTTATCCATTTTCGCCGACATTAGCTGAGGGAAGTACGAATTGTTTTATATGTATTCATTTAGTGATTTATTTATTCTGGAAAGACAAGGGCCATTTGTCCAGGTATTCTACACACCGCGTGGGGAAAAACAGCACGCTGTAAGGCTAAATCAGTTTGGGAACGTTGAATGGAACACGATTTTCCAAATTACCGTAGATAGAAAAGGCACCTTTGGGGAGTCACGTCAATAAAACAATAGCCAATCAGCAACGGACGCCTGGAAGTCTGTACGGTGAGCGAATGTGTTTGGCTGTGTCTAGCAGTGTGTTATCACAACACGTCAGGAATTTTTTAGAAGATACTCCAATCATTTCTTCGACAGTGTCAACTCTGCAGCGATGTTGCAACCAGGGACTTCGAGGATTTACTGTAAAACATTGTGATTCGTGATAAAGCGTTTCAGTTTGTTTTCTCTTTCACCATTGTGATAGACCGCACTCACAGATCTACTGTACTTGTGAGAACACAGTTTCATTCGCCATCTCTGTACATTAGCAAAAATCAAAACACGTGCCTTTTAGATTTCATTACTAATAATGTTGCACCTTACAGCACCACATATGGACTGACATACTGTACTTTTTTCTGCAGTATACCCTATTACCTCAACAAATAAACTGCAGTGAGGTACTACATATTCTCCAATCTCTAGACCTCGAAGGGGAAAGCTGCTAGTCCTCCTGAATCTTCAAAATGGCTCTGAGTACAATGGGACTTAATTTCTGAGGTCACCAGTTCCCTAGAACTTAGAATTACTTAAACCTAACTAACGTAAGGACATCACACACACCCTTGCCCGAGGCAGGATTAAAACCTGCGACCGTAGCGGTCGAGCGGTTCCAGACTTTAGCGCCTAGAACCACTCGGCCACCCCTGCCGGCCTCCTCAATGTGATTACAGTATTTTATGCTCAGTTTAGCTACTCGTCCAAAGTTACACCTTAGTTCTTCGTCACTATCTGACAAAGTATTGGGAGACTGACAAGAAGTGTCTCCCATACTACGTTAATGCAAAATATGAGCAACCTCTAACAGAATTCTCGTAGTTGAAGTAGAAACATCTGCATGGTTACTATCCGTCCCACACATATAGTGTTGCGTTATCCGGGGTCTAGTTCAGAAGCTACAAGAGTGTGTCACAAATCGGTGTTAGCCTCGCTAGCTGGTATTTACGCAGAGCTAGTGCACGACAGTGAACTGTACCAGTGAGTTCCAAAAAGCCGCGCGCGAAAATGCGGTTCTTCAGGAGGTCATATGTAGGGTTCTACTGAGCATGCAATAAGGAGTGAAGAGTTTAGGATAGCCCTCTGCCTAGCGGTCAGTTGTAAACCTATCGGAAGAACGGGCGTACTGTAGCTATCCTACACTACCTGGTCAAAACTTATCAATCACATATTTCCTCCAGCCCAAGCAGATTGAGCAAACTGGTTGGTTCTTTCCCATTAGGTGTTGTCTAGGATCGGCCTTAGAAGTCTTATAAAACACCATTTGTTCGTGATTTCTGTATACGATGAGTACCAATTGTGGGGTGGACACTTATATCCTTTCTATTCATGGCATATCGTCGACATTTTTACCAAATGTTCTCAAGATGACGATGTTGAGGAAGCGTCTAGAAACATTTTTCGATATCATTATCTTTTACCGAGACTCAGAGGTTCAAAGTCACCGTACTTAGGCACGTAAAATATGCACGCAATATCCGGACAAATGCGTCAGTATAGTTTTCACAGACTTAGTGGACACATTTTAAGAGTTCTGGGGTCATCGCAAGTGTTCTGGGGTCACCAACTATGTTTTTAGTCGCGATTTTTTCACCAATAAAACTTTGTCATGCGCTTTCTCTGTGTAATGGGAACTTGACGCCTATTATACAGGCTCTCTTGATCTTGGTTCCACCTGTCGGCGTGAGCGCCCTATAAAAAATTATTTTTATTGTACGAAATTCTTTGGAATAGTAAATCAAACACCGCATTCTTTTTGTACACTGTTGGTGTAGCCTAAGAATGTTGTGCATTTTTGTGTAAAGTATCGCAAAGTGATCTTTCATTAGATGGGAGACGATTTGTTTTAATTTTTTGCTGTGTGTACTCATTTGTTTATGTGTGTCAAAGTATGTAAATGTGTGGAAGTATATAAATACAGTATCAAAACTTTACTGATCTACAGAATTCGTTTTATGCAAGCAGTACACCTTTCTGTAACAGGGAAAAGAAAGGAACCAGCTGAAAAATGCTCCTGTCGGAGCATAAAAAAAGGCGAATATGCTCTTACAGAAAATGGGGAACCAGCTCCCTCAGTCCTCATTCCTCCATCTTTCTTGCCAAAAATTTTAGCGTGGAAACATAATCGCGCTTTTTTGTGCTGGCAGAGAGATAGTGACAGACTGAGAGAGAGGAGACTGTGATGGTGGAGAGAGAGAGAGAGAGAGAGAGAGAGAGAGAGAGAGAGAGAGAGAATAGCGGTGGGGACCAGAGACTTGAGATAGTGGTGGTCAGTGAGAGACAGTGAAGAAACGGATGGAGGGAGATAGCAGTGGGAGCGAAAGAGAGATGATACAGTAGATATGAAAAAGAGATGCTTGAAGACCCTTCATATACTTGGGGTTTCTGGACCTGCCCCCCTCCCCACCCCAGAATATGTTCGCATGCAAAAATTTTTGATGTCGAAGGCGGAATGAGGACTATCTGAGTCTTTTTTGTGGCTCCGACAAGAGCATTTTTCAGCCAGGCGCCAGTTTCCACAGTCAACTGCAAATTACGTCAGCGGCCAGTAATATGACAAGTGATTAGTTTTCATTGTTTGCCTTGTTTCTCTGTTACTACCCTGCTAAGCAAACCCAATATTGTACGCTAGCGGGTAGTGTGTGAACGTATCCGGAACGGAAACGCCCACCTATTGCTGCCGCAGTCATATTGTGTGCGCAGACAACATCGCCCCCTTCCGTGATTGAGGTATAGTTTCGAGAGAACACCAAAAAAGAAAACTGAGCATAGTGATTAGAAGTTCGGAAAAAGCAGCACTCTGAGGGGAATGAAAAATTATTGTAAAAACCGGAAACAAATCAGAAGCACTTATTTACTTGGTCCATAGGAAGCCCAAGTCGAATAAAGAAAGCAATAATAAATCAATAGCGTAATATTTTTGTCTGTGTTGATGGCACAGTGTTGTCATCGTCGTCATCTCGCTACTGCACAGGATGACTCACGGCTTTACGGGAGCAATGACATGAACAACGTGATACCCATCTCTTTTATACAGTGCGCACTGCGGCCTTCGGCCGAACTGAAGCGCAAAACACTCCTTTTTTGTGCGAACTGAATGTGTTTCGCGCTGCTCAGAATGGATGTATCAGCTCTGCCCGCAGCGCAGCGATTTCTCGACTGAATTTATGTCCAGTTGGTAACGGAGTTGATTTATGACTCTTGCAGAAAGGCGAACTACAACTCCGTCCGAGGCTGCAGTTTTTAATGAGGTAATCGTGATCCCCCCCAAACCACGAGCTGTTGTCAGCAAAAAAATTTCCACTACTTAGTGAACAACTAAAATATATTTGAAAGTGTAACTATCGTGCTCATTACGGTCTTTGTTGCGTCTTCGTGTTGTCTGCGTGTAGCGTCTGGAAGAATCTGTATTTCATACTTTGTAATCTGTACCTTGAATCAGTATCTTCCTTTCGTGGTCAGTGTGAAAAGACACAATGTACTGGCAGTGTAAAATATCCCATTAAGACATTTTATTTCATACTTCAGCCTGCAGTACTTTTTGTCTGCAATTTTCAGTACAAAGCCGCTTCCTTCGCAAAGAAGTGAATCATATTCGGAGACAGATCGCTGCAGCCAGTAGACTCATTTTTACGTCTGTCGTGTCAAGCAGGCGTTTTAGATTGTAATGTACCAAACCGACTAGCGATACACTATTTTTTTCACCAATGGAATAGATCTGGGTACCGATTTTTCTTAAAACAGATGTTGAGAACGTGGATTTTATATGATTTGACGTAAAATTTTCAACCACAGTGGAGTAAACTTTTTTGGGGCTGCGACGTCACTTTTTTCTGTCACAACTCTCTTTAATTTCAGTAAATTTTGGTAGAGTATCAACAAAATAATGCTCCGTTGTACTTTATTTTCAAATCAGATGGGGTAGGTTTAATTATTTCAGTGCATGACATGTATAGATACTGTAGTACATGACAACAAAAATTGAGCAATCCTTGTATAAATTGTTTGTGGACAGTTTTCCAGGACATATCAGAGAATAAAAAAACTGTGCTTTCTACGATTGCCTGCGTCGTTTCTGCCATCGAAGATTGTCGAAGGATCCAGTTGCCATTCTTGTTGCCGAGACAAGAACATCAAATATATTTTACTGTTGGAGAATCCAATAGCACGCCGGCCGACCCCGCTCCAAGACGACCGCCCGACTATTCGCGGCTCAGTTGAATAGCCGTTTCAAGATAGCGAGCTCCATAGCAGTATCAACACTAGTCATTTCGCTTGTACTGTCTATGTAGCACAGATGTGTGATTGTTTATATTGACGACGACTGCTTATTTTGTATGTCGCTCTTTGCATGCGACACTTCTGTGTAATTTTCAAAGTTAAGTAGTGTCTCTTCGTTTTGTAATAAAACTCATTAATACGATTTGCTTGACTATTGTCCAGCGAACCAAGTACGCAGGATTCCTGGACACCCCATATTTGACGACGAGCATGGAGACATAATCTATTTCGCTCGGGGCTGTCCACAAGGTTACATTTTACCTATTTTTTTTTACAGCTATCTTAGTCACTTAGTCACTTAGTTGCTCCTAGGCTGTAATTTCATTTAACTATTCTTGTCTCAACATTTTCTTTTGTAGGTGGACGAAAATGTGTCAATGGCAAAGAATACGATTTCCCTTACAAAAACCCTAGTCAGCGTCTCACTTAAGCTTCAGTGTTAATCGACGATGTTTCTTTGCTGTAACCTTGGGAAGGGTGTTGAAGGTGGATCTTCCGCCAGATGTTTTTGCCCGTGGGGAGGGGGAGCGGTGTAACTCGTGGCACCCCCCCCCCTCTTTCTCATACGCCTACAACAGTACTACACAATCCACCTTGTTACGTGGTAGAGGGTACTTTATTTACCACTGTCACCCCCGCTCCCCCTCCCTCCCTCCCTCCCCCATTTCCTTTTCCAGTCGAGCAGTTGAGGTGTACTGTAGGGAGAACGATCGTTAGCAAGCCACCATTTAAGTTGGGCTCTAATTTAACCTTCATGGTCTTTTCGGTAGGTATGCGAAGGATGATCCGCAGCTCGTGGTCTTGCAGTAGCGTTCTCGCTTCCCGCGCACGGGCTCCCGGGTTCGATTCCCGGCGGGGTCAGTGATTTTCCCTGCCTCGAGGTGACTGGGTGTTGTCTTTTTCATGATTCATCCCCATTACGGTCGGAGGAAGGCAATGACAAACCACCTCCGCTAGGACCTTGCCTAGTCTGCAGTGCGGGTCTCCCGCATCGTCTCCCTACACTCCTCGGAGTATGGGACATCATCATCATGCGAAGGAAGGAGGAATATATAAACTGATTCGTCTATGAACGTACTCTCTCGGAATTGTAACAGTAAACCACACCTTGGTGCAAAGCGCCTATGTTGTAATGGCTGCCACCGGAGTTGGATGAGCATTTTCGTGACTAAACGAACCCAGGCGGAAACATTCTGATCTTCTTGATATCTTCTCTCTTTCCTCTGTGAGTCCTATCTGGTAAGGATCCCAGACCGACAGAAATACTCAAGTACCGGGCGAACAAGGGTTTTGTATGCCCCTTCTTCGCAGATGGACTACGCTATCTGAACATTCTTCCAATGTCAACATCTATCTGTTCATACACACCCCGCAAGCTAGCAGTCAACTGCAAATGCCTGTTCTCTAATGTTACTCAACTGTGTTTCGTCAAAAGAACGTCTTTCTTGCAGAGATTCCCATTTGATTTCATGAAGCTTATCCATAACACTCGCGTTTTGATTGTACTTACTGGTAAAAAATCTAGTAGGACACTTCTGAACTGCTTCGATGTTTTCGATCGCAGTCTGCCTTTCCTACGATGAGTTTTATTTTATCATCCTACTTTTCATCGCTCTATACACATACTTTCAAGTATTGAATGGATGTGGCATTTTCCAGTGGATGGAAGTTGAGAAATCATACAATAACGGATCTTTTTGCCTATTTGTGCACAATAGGTACATTACACTTGTTACCGAGCGAGGTGGCGCAGTGGTTCGCACACTGGACTCGCATTCGCGAGGACGACGGTTCAATCCCGTCTTCAGCCATCCTGATTTAGGTTTTCCGTGATTTCCCTAAATCGTTTCAGGCAAATGCCGGAATGGTTCCTTTGAAAGGGCACGGCCGATTTCCTTCCCTAATCCTTCCCTAACCCGAGCTTGCGCTCCATCTCTAATGACCTCGTTGTCGACGGCACGTTAAACACTAACCACCACCATTACACTTGTTTGAGGGCCAGTTACCAATCCCTGAACCTGTGTTGCTCGTCCTGCATTTCGCTACCTTGTTCTAGCCTTGCAACTGCTGCGTATATGATAATAACATTCGCGAACATCCTCACGGCCTTTCGGCGTTATCCATTAGGCTATTATGATATAGTCTGAAAAACTTCTAAGGTTGTCTTAGAAAGAAGAAATCGATATGTTGCGCCGTTCCCGAGTTAATTAGCAGTTAAGATAACCAATCAGGTCGTTGCGCGCGTAAATTCAAGCGACCCGCCAGAGACGGTGTTGCCAAACATGTTCTTCGTTTGGTTTCCTAAAACTTAACAAGAGAACTATACAAATATTGGGCATTTTGGATGGTTGTAAGGATCAAACCAGAGCCAAAGGCTGAGCAGTCCCGTGTGCTATTATCTACACTGAGAGAACGATTGATACTGTGATACTAATTGTATCTGGCTGGCCGTTTGAATTTGGTTCCCACACGCGCCTCATTAGCTATCTTCAGTGCTAATTGACTCGGGAACAGAGCAACTATCGATTTTTTTCCTCAACAAGTATTTCTCAGAGCCACATACCCTCCAACACTCTAACAACCTTTTCGGGCTGTTCCTGGCCGCTCTATGTATTCCAGGGACTAGGTCTTGACGTGGATTTTGGGGGGGGGGGGGGGGGGGGGGGGTCGCCGTAATCAATGATCCAGACGACCAATGCGGTTCAGTCTACTTCCAATAGCTGGTCTTTTGGTAAGAAGTGAGAGGGAGTATGGTTGGAAGAGACTTAACCTCACAGAAGACACCATACAGGGCAGGGAAAATTTCAAGCTACTGAACATTACTGAAGTGTTCTTGTAACTTCTCCTTTGGGAGGGTATGTCTAAAACTCGTTTTACATCTGAGGATTTCTCTGATGCTAACATATCTCCTCGTATATCATTGTGACATCCTTCTATTGTTTGTCTCGGAATTGAGAGCTATATAGTTCGCCATTAAGTACCGAAATAGTACAGTCGTTCTTCATTCACTAGCGAGATTTTCAGAGCCCAGTCCCCGTACTCTGACAGAATGTGTCGCCCAGCTGTGGTGAGATGCTGAAGTTGTTTTGAGATAACCTGTTCTCGGCTGCGGCCGCAGTACAGTATCGCCAAGCTCGCCAACGGCGTTCTCTGTGCTGATTGTGCGAGCATTTTGCGGCTGACGCCTAGGCTCGTGTAGCGGGCCTGGCGCGTCTGCCGGCGCCGTCCGCGCGTTGCTTGCCGATGAGGTGACAGCGTCGTCACGCGGGTTGCCTGCACCACAGGCGCTCCACGTCCTCGCTTGCAAGCGCCAGCCTATGTCGGTCGCCGGCCAGTTTCACCCGAAAGACGTACCGGGCGCGGTCTTGCACATCGAAGCAGAGAGCATCCACGTGCACGATTGAAACACATCGTTAGCAAGTCTCTATGCGAACTCCTTCCGATCAAGTACTTACACAAGAAGGTGATGTCATTTACATCTACAATGGACTACTTTATGAGGACTATAATTAGATTTAAAAAATGCATAATTTTGCGTAAATCTTGAAGTTTCATTACATCCATTACTCGCTTCGATGGTCATCAGGTGGAAGGCGTATTTTACGTAGTTAGTATCAATGGAAAGCATTGGTGATTCAGTGCAGCATCACGTGTGGCGCCCAAGAGGTTAACTTGTGACTTGTACTGTTAACAATTAAGTGTATTAGCCACAAAACTTAGATGTGGCATAGCAGTTGATCTAAAGAAATTAAAGGTTTTTATATTACAAGAAGTGTGTGTGTGTGTGTGTGTGTGTGTGTGTGTGTGTGTGTGTGTGTGTGTTGCCTTCTTCTCCTTAAATTTGCACATGTTGCTCAGTGTACAGCAGTTACAAAACCGTTGTTGTTATGTAGCAAAGAAGAGAGAGAATTTTTTCGCCATAGGGTTTAAAACCAAAAGAGATTATCCAGGGAGGTCAGAAATTGTCGCAAAAGCTTGTAAGGGTGTTGGGTTGGTTGTGTTGACAAAGAATTGTTAAGAAAAAAAATTCGGTGCGCTGCGCTGTTTCCGAATGAATTAGCATTGAAGGTAGCCAATGGCCTGCCATTGCGTACGCAAATTCAAGCGGCCCACCATATACAATTAATGCCAGGTCATCTCACAGCGTAGGCACGACGCTACTCATCCTTTGGCTCGGGTTCACTCCTTACCACCGTCCTATGACCCATTTTTGTATCGCTCTCTTGTTCGGTTTGAGGAAACCAAACGAGGAACCTATTTGGCGACACCGTCTCTGGTAGGCCGCTTGAATTCCCGCGCGCGACGTCCTGATTGGCCATCTTCAATGCTAATTAAATCGGAAACAGCGCAACTTCCCGAATTTTTTTTCTTAACAATTATTTTCCAGCACAACCAACACTCAATACTTACAAGCTTTTCAGACTGTTTCTGACCACCTTGTGTAACAAAATCAAAGGAAACATAATATACATTTCTTGTGTTATTGTGGCACAGTGAGAAGAACAATATTTTATGTATATTTAACAACAGCAGTAACTGATTTGAATACTTCCACTGTTAAAAATGTCTGTTTAATGTAATGAAATGGAATATGTAGTCCATAAATCCATGTTTCATCTCAATTACGCCTTTCTCAAATCCATGTTTCATCTCAATTACGCCTTTCTCAATAGTCTACCAAATCCGACAAGTTTGCTATGATTCTGTTTGTAAGCTCTTCGGTTTTAGACTATGAAGAGAAAAAAAGGAACTTCTTTGCTACATAACAACGACATTTTGAGACTGACGTATTCTGAGAAGATTGTGCGAATTTCAGCGGCAGAATGTAGCACACTTACTACACTTCTTAATAACTCTAGACCATCTTTTTTAAGAAACATCAATAAGTTTTGTAGCTAATTCACTTTATTATTAACAATTCAAGTTACAACCCAACCTCTTGGTCGCCTCATACGTTGCTGCATAAATTCTCCAAGGATTACCCAATAACAACCATTTAAAAGAAACCTTCCATTTGATACTGATAGCTTCGTGACTGACACAGATTTATCTGTTTGTTTTTTTCCGGCAGAACAGTATGTACCCGCAGGATGTAGTTAGGGTGGTGTAGCATCTGCCAGGCGGACCTGTACGATGTACGACTGCGTGCTCCATTTACAAGCGGAATCTGAGCAGATTACGGCCTTCTTCATACTGATTATTTCTTATTGTCTCTGGTGCTGGAAGGGCGAATGCAAAAGTTGGAAGGTTCAAATGGTTCAAATGACTCTAAGCACTGTGGGACTTAACTTCTGAGGTCACCAGTCCCCTAGAACTTAGAACTACTTAAACCTAACTAACCTAAGGACACCACGCACATCCATCCATGCCCGGGACAGGATTCGAACCTGCGACCGTAGCGGTCGCGAAAGTGAGAAGGAACACTACTCAACACTTCGGCAGTAGAATGCATACTGTATTGACCTAGCGTATTCCGGACCGCTACACGTCAGGATGGGTGGGAGAGCTGGTGAGGGAGAGAGCAGACTTCCGCCTGGGAGTACAGTCAGGCTGTGGTAGTATTTGACAAATCCCGCAGCCGCTACCCAACAGTTAGGCCCGCCTCGCCGGAGCACAATGAGTCAGTCAGCGGGCAAGTAGTCAGGCGACCTTCACCATCAACGGTAGGTGGTGGTTTCCCTGGAACTCCGCGTCATTCTGTGGTTCAAGATGGAGACAGAATAGGGGCACGAATGAATGCCTTCGGGTTCCTGAGCTCGATTATTTATACTCTTATAGCTACCCTTCTGACATAGTCGTTGTGGAGGGCGACGAGTAAATTTGCTTCCTAGCTCTCTTTGCCCCAAGTACGGGATGCTAGGCCAGGTTAATTTTCAACGTGTGAGTTTCTCGGTAGCAAGCAAGTGCCCGATGTAAAATATTACTTCGCTCTTGGTCACATTGTATTAGCTGTAGCATGCGCTCGACCGTTGACCGGTATCGCAAACGTCCGTCTGCCCGGTGACTTTTGTCCCAAAGTTCACCGTCCAGTGGCGTACTTGAATAGAATATCGGGCAGGCTGACCTCTACCGTCTGGCTGCGGCAGGAAGAAACTTTAAAAATTCGTATTTCCCGTGGCGCTGCAATACTCCACAAGGCGCTATGCAAAGATTGACGAAGGGTATTTCTAACCAATACTGTCGACATCGTGCCTGCCCATTCGCATATATAATGGGCTGAAATGTCTGTCTATATGACTGTGCAGAACTGTTGCAATGATTTCCTTGAGTATATATATATAAAGTTAGGCAAGAGGATTTCGATGGAACAGTGTCACCTTTCTTCCAGAAGTTCTCATTTACGTCTGTCTCTTAGCTCTGTTGTGGGCTTTACTGACCTGCTCCGATCCAGAAGTTAACCAACTCGCATCCGGGAGGACGACCGTTCAATCCCGCGTCCGGACATCCTTATTTAGGTGTTCAGTGATTTTCCTGAATCGCTCCAGGCAAAAGCCTGGATGGTTCCTTTCAAAGGGCCCAGACGACTTCCTTCCCTAATCCGATGAGACGGATGACCTCGCTGTCTGGTCTCCTGCCCCAAAACAGCCCAACTCAGAAGTTAACCACTAACGTTGTAATCAGATACTGTCGATTTTTTCTGTTAATTATGCGCATTATGTTGCGTTTATCCACATCCAGAGATGCAGTTCATTACATCAAGTGGAAATTCCGTCAAATTATTTTTGCATTTCCTTATGACCACTGACCCTTGCGCCACTGCACTCGCGGTTGGGAAGAAGGCGGTTCGAAGCCCTCTCCGTTCATCAAATGGTACAAATGGCTCTGAGCACTATGGGACTTAACATCTGAGGTCATCAGTCCCCTAGAACTTAGAACAACTTAAACCTAACCAACCTAAGGACATCACACACATCCATGTCCGAGGCAGGATACGAACCTGCGACCGTAGCCGTCGCGCGGTTCCAGACTAAAGCTCCTAGAATCGCTCGGCCATACTGGCCGGCCTCTTCGGTTATCGATAACTGTTTTCCGCGGTTCAGACTGAATTTCTTTAGATCCTTCGACTGTGCGATAATGTGTTCTGTTATGATCGCGTTGTCGACGGTTTGTTAACCGCCAATCTGCCGTCCTTCCAGGCTTGCAATGCCCGTATTTGATAAATTGTTCTTGTGTGTTTAGAATATAAATGCTGCTCCTATGCTTCCTTGGCACACATCCGATGTTAGTTTAGTTTCTGTTTGACATACTCCGTCCAGTATAACATACTGCAGTCGATGAGACTGTCTGAATCTTGTAGGGATGTATGAAACCAACTGCAGCCGACAAACCCTACCAGATAGTTAAATAGTCCCCCCCCCCCTTTCCTCCTACCCCTCCCCATCAGAAGGACCGTTGCTGACGATGCGGAGAGGGCGAAGCAGATCAGTGGTGCTCGTCATCCCCTATATTATTATCAATCCGCAGGGATTGAAGTAAAAAAGTACCTTCATCGTTTTCACCTCAACCACTGGAGAGAGCAACGGAGTCTAAGCGCGTCACCAGATGGAAGAGTAAGCGGCCGCGATATCCTTGCAAACGAAACGATCTGCCCTACCCTGTTCAGTCGTCCTAGGCTGCGCGTCTTCTCGTTGCAAGAGCAACATACAAAAATGGGGCAACCATCCAGCTGATGGAGACGTGTCCTACGAGTGCGGAACAACTCAAGATCCGGGCCACTTGCTCGTGCGGCGTCTTCTGGAACAACATTGAACAACACAGGACTTCATCGAAGCACATAACAAGGCCACTGATGTTTCGGCGTTCTGGAAATGCTGTTCAGACACGGAAATGAAATGAATGACATACTGAGTCCTGCTTGAGAGGGGTAGTCATAAAGTTCCAACTATCACTTCGGAAAAGTAAGGTTAGGTGTTTTTGCCATTTGCAGCTACATGTCTATGGCCGTGGGACATGTTGAAGTCCCTGCACCATAGTACCGTAGCACGCCGCTAGTAGGAGTTAAATAAAATGGCGCCTCCATTCTATCAATGGGCTGTGAAAATTGGTTTTGACTTGGCTGTCGGATATTTCATTCTGTACCTGGACTGCAGACGTGTACGTGCAAAAAAAGAAAATTACTTTTTGTATCTCGCCTGGAAGGCGGCGCATGGGTCTGCTCCTGAAAACTGAAGGGTAAGCCGAATGTAGGAAGCTAGGAGGAGCAGGTGAGGTAGAGCTCTCGGTACTGCACTGTGAATTTAAATAACCTCTACTTTAGCTAGATCATGAATATAAAACTTTGCACTGAGAAGCACGTAAGTGCGAACCCGGATGTGTCAAGCTCACAGAAGTACACAAGCAAAATCTGTAGTGGCTATCTATGAAATAGAAACAGTGTTGCTTGGTAGCCTACTCGGAAGCAAATGGGCTGAATCTGGCGCGGCGCTCGTAGAGCTTCACAGCGCCGGCTACAGGGCGCTGTCGTCGGTGTCTTAGTGCCAACCTACGAACTTGCACCTACGCCGTGGCATCGTTGCTATCGATACCACACTATTAGCTGCGTAACTTTTATTTTTCTACTTTGTAAACCCGAGTGTTGTCTGGTATGTACGAGGGGCGTTCAGTAAGTAATGCAACACTTTTTTTCCTGGAAGTAGGTTGGTTTTAATCAGGATTCCAATATAACGTATTACTGCCTACTCCTTTGTCTACAAAACCCTGTTTTTTAACACAATCTCCGTTCAGTGCGATGGCCTTACACACCATTACTCGGACGGCCTGTATACACGCATGGAACCACTCTGCAGATCGTCGTCGGAGCCAACGTCTTGTTGCAGCAGTAACCTGCCCATCATCCACGTACTGCTTTCCGCAAAGTGCATCCTTCACTGTGCCAAACAGATGGAAGTCTGAAGGTGCGAGATCCGGGTCGTAAGGTGGATGACGAAGAAAAGTCCAATGGCGTTTTGCGAACTACCCTCAGGTGCATAAACTTGCTTGATGTCTTGTGTTGTCGTGCAGAGGGAGAGGTTCTTTTGCATTTTTGTGGCAACAAAAACGCTGAAGTAGTTTCCTCAATTTTCGACGGTAGCAATATACACTTCACAATTGACCGTTGCACCATGACGGAGAACATCAAACAGTATAACCCCTTAAAGTCCCAAAAGCTCGTCGCCATGACTTAAGCCACTGAGGGTGCAGCTTTGAACTTTTCTTCGGAAGAAAGTGGGTGTGTCGCCACTCCATGGATTACCGTTTTGTTTCCAGCTCGAAGTGATGAAGCTAAGTTTCATCGCCTGTGACTCTAGTACCTCCCGCCGCGGAAGTCGGACACGCGACAGAACAAATGGACGTGGTCAGCCCGTAGAGGGCTCCGCCTCCGCGGCGGCTATTCCGCGCAGCGAGGGCGCCACCACTACGCCACGTGCAGACAGCGGCCAATAGCCGCTCCCTCCGGTTTCGTATATAGGGACGCTCTCTGCCCTAGTCCAGTCAGTCTGGTACTCGCTCTGGCTTTCGTTTCTATCTTCGCGGTACTGCGTTCTGGTTGTTGCTCGTTGTTGACATTTGTCTGGCTCTGGTTCTGAGTGGATTTACTGCTGGTGCTTGGTGTTGTGGTTTCCACAATCCTCCGTCTTCCTTGTTGTGTCGGTCATAGTCGGTTGTTGTCAGTTGTCGTTGGTCTGTCGTCCGACTCTTCCTGTGTTTACCCGGTGGTGCGTGCTCCACTGCCGGCGGCTTCCCCGCCTGGCGGTTCCGATCCGCAGCCCAAGGCGTTCCCGCAGTTGGTTTTGGTTACTACAGTGACAATATTCGACAAAAAATTGTCATGAGCCATCTCGTAACGCGCAAACAATTCCGCATAGATGGTCCTTCGTCGTTCTTTATGATCTACTGTTAGGCGACGAGGCATCCACCAGGTACACACCTTTGAGTACCCAAACTGATGAACGAATGTGTCAACAAATCGTAAGAATCAGAGCTGACTGCGGTCGGCCGGCCAGTATGCGGAGCTTCGCGATGGTTTGCGTGACCTTGTTGCGACGATGAAAGACACCTCGCCCAACGACTCATCGTGCTTTTGTTCACTGCCAGGTCTCCGTAGACGTTATACAAGCGTCTCTGAATATCTACGATACTATTGTTTTCCGCCAGAAATTTTAGTAACAGATTTCTATGTGGAACGCATCTCGTTTACTGAAGACATTTTGAAGACTACGTATAGCACCGTCGCTTATCGTAACTTCATAAAACTACACGGGCAATATTTCACAATATCCTCTAACAAATTGATTTTTTTTTTTCAACCGAAATTGGCCGAGAAAAAGTTGTGTCGCATTACGTACTGAACACCCCTCGTATATATAGCTGCAGAGTGTCAGTACGAAATCTGTGCAGTGGTTTGACATATTACATACATGTATTACTATATTTCGCGTAAAATAACACGTGTTCTCGAACAAGATTTCAAAACCCGTTGGGCAGATGTGTGCCGGCCGCGGTGGTCTCGGGGTTCTAGGCGCGCAGTCCGGAACCGTGCGACTGCTACGGTCGCAGGTGCGAATCCTGCCTCGGGCATGGATGTGTGTGATGTCCTTAGGTTAGTTAGGTTTAAGTAGTTCTACGTTCTAGGGGACTGATGACCACAGCAGTTGAGTCCCATAGTGCTCAGAGCCATTTGAACCATTTTTGGGCAGATGTGTCCACTTTCCCCCTCCTCTTCCCTAGTCTTCAATATCTCGGGAATATAACTCTGATTATCGCTCCAATGTATAGCACTTTGCACTCGGACATTAAGCAGCTAAAGCTTTGCGGGACGAATGACAACTAGTTCGCGTGAAAGTTTAAAAACTGCTGAGCAACACCAAACTCCAGGGATACGTTCGTCACACTTGATCCTATCTCCATTTTTTCCAGATGATTCTACGTGTGTAGTCATCTAGATGTTGTCTCCCGGCACGCTGTATTGATCACCATCACAGTGCGGCGTCACTACTCGGTGACACACACACACACACACACACACACACACACAGACACACACACGTAAACTGCTTCGTGCTGCAGGGCCAGCCTCTTTTGGCGCTATAATCGCGTTGACCTCATGCAGTGTGATGTCCAATTTTCTGCACATGTCTGGAAGACCTCTGGCAAAATTCCCCCGCACTTTCTCATTTCCATCGAGTAGTTAATGTTATCTTACTTTATTCATCTTGTCAAGTTTCACAGAGCAATGTACATTGGTTTCTTTAACTACTTATCTGTTGTTTGTGGCTTTCTGACTGTCCATTTTTAATATCATGTATCATGGCAATTGCAACAATTGTAGTACGAAATGTCTGCACGCTCAGCGGACAGAAATTGCAACACTCAGGACAGCTGACTCATCTACATCTAAACACATTTACTTCTAAATTCTGCAAACCACTGTGAAGATCATGATATTTACTAGGGCTTCTTATACTTCCATTGCCGGTCCTTGTGACCGAGCGGTTCTAGGTGCTTCAATCCGGAACCGCGCTGCTGCTACGGTCGCAGGTTCTAATCCTGCCTCTGGCATGGATGTGTGATGTCCTTAAGTTAGCTAGGTGTAAGTAGTTCTAAGTCTAAGGGACTCATGACCTCAGATGTAAAGTCTCATAGTGCCTAGAGCCATTTGAACTATTTTGAACCACTTCCACTCACGTACGGAGCGTCGGAAGAATTATTGCTTAAATGTCACTGTGTGGCTGTAACTTGATCCGTGCAGGAGCAATACGTAGGGGCCTAGAGGGTTATGTATGTTCACAGACTCCTCACTCGAAGCTGGTTCTCGTAGCTTTGTAAGTAGGCTTCCACGAAATAACTTGCATCTACCTTCAGGCGTCTGCCAATTCAGTTTTTCCAATGCCATCATACACTCTCTCACGTGTCAAGCAAACCTATGACCATACTACCCTTTTTCACGTACAATGTTCCCCTTGCTAGTCCTCTTTAGAATGTCCGTAGTCATCAGGTGAAGGGGGAGCAGTGATCTGTTGTTTTTTTGCTAATTAACATCTCTTCAAAATAACAGCACTACGAGGTGATTATTAATATTTACGACCATCTCTCTGACTTTCGGCCAGAAAGGCTATGACGTAGGCAGACCTCAGCATTGGTATGTGTTTACTTTGATCTTTATCACTGTTCCGATACCTCAACTTTTTTTTTTCAAACAGGTTTCCCCTAAAATAGACCTGTAAACAGCGCCCTTGTAGCACAGGACGAGGCCGCGACTATCGCCGGACGCTGCGCCTCCTCAGGAATGCCTTTCGCCGGAAGTCTGTCGCGTGTCCCGAGACGTCTGCCGCAGCCCCTCCCCCTGGTCTTCCATCACCCTGCGCACCGGCCGCGCTCTTGAATTATGCATCGCAAATAGGCGCCGGGCCACCGCCCCCACGTCCAGTGGCTTAAGCTGTGTACGCAGGTCCCACTACAAACTGTACGATTATGTTAGCAATATACGGCGCTGCCACTCCAGAGATTATGTACTCATACGGTGGTTCTGAACTGAATAATAAACTCTGAAGTGCTACCGACGAATGTCAATGTTAGTTTGTATTTGGACATGGTTCGTGTTTACCACAGCACTGTTTTGGTCGGCGCTATCACAGCACCAGTACGTTGAAGTGCTTCTGCCGTCTGTAATGTTACTGTAATCTTTGTTTTTAATCCGCACTCAAATCTTAATATGAGACGACTGGTAGATATTGCACATATGTTTTGCAACATTATTACCGACTTTGTAAGTAATTATGTTTATCAAATGAAATCACGTTACGCCTTGCACTTTGTTATCCATACGTTATTGGTTTGTTTTCACCTTGGTCCACAGCTGTAATCACTATAGTAAAATCAGTAAATAACAATAACTTTCAAGAAGTTAAGACAGGGGAGCCCAGCATACTTTACATCTGACCAAAAGTATCCGGACACCTATTAGTGGGAACTAATATGGTGTGGTCCTGCGGTAACGTTTTCGCTTTCCGCGCGCGTGGAGCCGGGTTCGATTCCCGACGGAGTCAGGGATTTTCCCAACAACTGTTGTTGTGTCATCATCATTCATCCTCATTAAGGTCGGAGGAAGGCAACGGCAAACCACCTCCACCAGGACCTTGCCTAGTACGGCGGTGCGGGTCTCCCGCATCGTCCCCTACGATATCATCAGCAATATGGTGCGAGTCCATCCTTTGTCTTTATGATGGCTTGAACTCCGCCGAGGTGTCTGAATATCTATGGAGGAATGACGGTCCATTCTTCCTCAAGAGCCGAAGCCAGAAGAGGTATTTATGTTGGACACTGGGGGTCTGGAGCTTAGCGAGGTTCTAACTCGTCTCAAAGGTTTTCCATTGGCTTCAAGGTCAGGACTCGGAGAAGCCAGCCCATTTCAGGAATGTCACTGTCTTCAGACCATTGCCTCACAGTTGCTGCTTTATGACAAGGGCATTGTCATGAAGATTCGCACTTGGCGGTAACATCCAACGGGAGCTCCCTTCTCAACGGCTGCCAAGCCAAGACTGAGCGTCTCAGCGCGGCGTGCGAGTGTTTACAGACAGCGCGTGAAGCACTCTTCATAATAGTGTGACCAACTCCCACACCAACAGAGTTCTGTGCTTATAAAAAAAAAAAGAGGAGACCTTACGTTTGGGATTACCCTCGTACAACGCAGATCTCCCACCTCCCGATCCATCTGTTTGGTCCTATGAAAGGTGTACTTCACAGGCAGCAGTACGTGGGTGATGGTGACATTATTGATGCAGCATGGCGTTGGTTCCGATGTCGACCAGTAGAGTGGTACCATGCGGACTTATAGGCCGTCACATTGAACGGAGAATGCGTTCAAAAACAGGATTTTGTAGCCAAAAGCGAACTGTGGCTAGGCGCCTTAAACTGCGGTGCTGGACCATTGTGCAACTCTCCTATACGGTAATGCATTCTACCCACAGGCTTCACGTAATGCTCGATAACGTTCTGATGCGTTTTTGTCTCGGACAACCTCGATATTAATCCACGAACGTTGATCACCTTTTAAAAGCATGCTTTAGAGCAGTGAAATTGTCCCTCTTCACTTCATCGCAACAGAGCCTCAACATTCTCAACTGGATGCCCCTCAAATGTACGCTACAGTGCCACTTGACCGCTGCGAATGTCTGAACTTTGTTGCCACCACTTTTACAGCCGTCGTACAGCAGGAAGCTATGATAAGGTGAGGCTATTCTTCCAATTTCAGACTTCCAAACCCTTTGCAAACGCGATTGATAGTATTAAAGCACTTAACTCGCATGTGGTGCTGAGCGATCAGCGTGCTGGTTTGCTGTAAGCACGACCCGGGTTCGAGTCCTGACATTTGTGTTACGGGCCTGTAACAGTTTCCACTTGTCCTCGTAACGACCACCTTCATCAACTGAGATATATTTCAGCTAATTTACTGTACGTGAGTCCTGTTCTTTGTCATACGGGATGATTTTACGCGATTACTCGGTGCAAGCAGAAAACAATTTCCAACAGTGAGTACACCTTTTGGACGCTAAGGGGAAGGGCTAGAAATCTTTGCTCGGAAGACATTTACGCTCCACTGCAGAAAAGGGGTAACATTTTTTTTTAAAGAACCCGCCGCGCCAATTGCTTCACGGTTTTTAGAAAAACCTATACTAGGCTTACTTTCTGTGTAAGTGGATCTAGTAGGCTGATGCAGCGTGTCTAAGGCAAGCTATTGAGACCCACCTTGTCGGACGCCGTGAATCATCTTGCTGGAATGCGCGGACGTGCGACTATTCCTCGTAGGCTCTGACACATGCTTACAGATCTTCCTGGACAAACAGCTACGCCTTTAATGTTCCATTGTGGACGGGAACATAGCATATTATGGTACCGCCTTCCCCCCCCCCCCCCCCCCCCCCCAAACTAAGGTGATTGGATGTTCACATTATGTGAGTATACCTTCCAAGAAGAATGAGGCAAAATATTACATCGTTCTACATACAGTGATGGGGAAATCAGAGAAGATAAAGTTCATACTGAGGGCACCGACAATCGTTTTCTCAAAGCACAATCTACATCTAAATCTACACCTCTTCTCTGCAAGCCACCTCATTGTATATGGCGGACGGTACTTAGTGTAACATTGTCATTTCCTACCATCACCACCACCACCACCACCACCACTACCACCACCACAACCACTACCACCACCACCACCACTACCACCACCACCACCACCAGCAGTAACAACAACAACACCCGTGACTGCTACGGTCGCAGTTTCGAATCCTGCCTCGGGCATGGATGCGTCTGATGTCCTTCGGTTCGTTAGGTTTAAGTAGTTCTAAGTCTAGGGGACTGATGACCAAAGATGTTAAGTCCCATAGTGCTCAGATCCATTTGAACCATTTTTGAACAACACCAACAAACCCTCCTAAGCCTCACCCCCTGCACCCATCCCTTTCCTGTTCAAGGTGCTCATACTACCCAGGAACAACCAGTAATAGTCTGAGCATGAGGTCAGTCTCTCTAATTTTACCTTCATGTTCTTTTCGTAAGTTATACGCAGATGGAGTCAATACATTGTCGAGCCACATTAATGTGACGACCTTTCGCTGCGCGGACCGCTGTGAGAGATGCAGGAAGAGTGTTACAGAGTTTCTAGATGTTACCGACAGGCATGTCTAGCAATGCCGACTCCAGTGTTGTGGCCAGCTGCGCTAGGTTTCTCGGCTCAGGATCCACGGACGAATAGCCCGATCGAGATAGTCCCACGGATCCTCGACTGGGCTTAAATCCGGGGAGTTTGCTGGCCAGCGGAGTTTGTAAATTCATCTGGGTGCTATTCGAACCACGCACGTACAACGCGAGCTCTGTGACACGTTGCAGTGTCCTGCTGGTAGATGCCATAGCACCGAGGAGAAATGAACTGCATTTAAGGGTCCCCAAGGCAGATGCATACTTGTGTTGACCCAGTGTGGCTTCCAGAATGACAATATCACCCAGGGAATGCCACAAAAACATTCGCCAGACTACCTCCAGTCTGGACCCTTGCAGGCTGTGGCCATCTGTCCGGTGGAGCATGAAACGTGATGAATCTCAGAAGGCCACCTATCACCACTCAATGGAAGTCCAATCGCGGTACTGCCTTGTAAATTTCTTCCTTTGTCGCTGCTGTCAGCATGGGTGGATGAACCGGGCTCCTGCTGCGAATACCCATATGCAGTAACAGTCGTTGAGCAGACACTGTTGGTAGCCCTTTGGTTCATCTTGACGGTCAGTTGCTGTCTGTCTGCCCGTAGACATCTCCGCAGCCGTCGTTCACTCCTATCATCTATGGCCCGTGGTATACCACGCCGATTTTGGACAGCGTCATTTTGCCATGCACAGTGTAATTCAATCACGGCGGCACACGAACATTGTACAAACTTAACCGTTTCAGAAATGCTTCCGTATTTGACCCGAAAGCCAATGATCATGGACCTCAGATAAATCTCTCCGCTTTCGCATTACAACAGCTGGACTGTTTTCGCGTCCTCCTAAGACACTTCATATACTCTCGACTAGTAATGCTGACACCTGCCGTCTGTGAACGGTTATTCCACATTGGCGTCGAATGTAGGCGGTGGTCACATTAATGTGACTGGACCGTGTACACTGGTTTATGTTCTAGGAACGTACGCTTCCCAAATTGTAACAGTAAACCACGCCACGATGTACACCACCTGCATTGTACGGTGTGCCACTGGTGCTGGATGAGCATATCCATCCTCCTGAGCAATCTTCCAGTAGATTTCAGTCTAGCGTCTGCCTTCGGGATGTTTTATGTTGTCGTTCCACTTTCTTTCCGTGCGCACGCTTCCAGATATTTAATTGAAGAGGCCGTTCCAAGTGCTGGAAAATCGTGGAATCGTACAGAAATAGATCTGTCCGCCTACTTATGCGCAATATATTACATTTGCTTGTGCTGAGAGTCAAATGCCGATCACTCCACCAAACGTGGGTCCTCAACACTTCTTCCCGCAGTTGGCTACTGCTGTTTAGCGTTACGATTTCTCTGATGTACAGTATCCGCGAAAGCAGCCGAAAAATGAGTAAATTGTAGTGGTACAGGACGTACACTACCCCTCAGCACGCCCGGCTAGCCGCGTGGTCCAACGCGATGCTTCCCGAGCGTGGTAATGTCGAGGTCCGGTGTGCCGGCCAGCCTATGGATGGCTTTTAGGCGGTTTTCCATCTGCCTCGGCGAATGCAGGCTGGTTACCTCAGTTACACAACGTCGGCGACTGCTGTGCTAACAGTCTCCACGTACACCAAAATTACTCTGCCGCGCAAACATTTGGGGTACACTAGTCTGGTATGAGACGTTCCCGGAGGGGGGGGGGGGGGGTCGGGGGTCGGTTTGTAATGTTGTGTGTGCCTCACTGTTTTTTTTTCTTTAATTTGTGCCTGATTTTATTCTGAGAAGCTCAATAATGTATGTAAATACTGTAAATGTGATTGAAAAAGTACTTAAAGTGAAGCGCAACTGGACAGCAAGAAACTCTTTAGCGTGCAATCCCCGCAACGATAGTATTAGAGAATCTTTGAGTATGGACGAAAAAAAAAAAGACAATTGATTTTATTAAAAAAAAGACTGTTAATCCGTATCTTGTGGAAAGAGGACGTGTTGCTAGGCCGTCGCTCAGAACGTATTGTTACATTTAATGAAAATTGATATTTTAGTGATAAAACCGAGTGAAATATGTGTAAGAGTTGCCAAACATTTATGTATACAAATTTTCTGGAAATGAAGAATAGAGATATCATGTTTTTGGAAAAGGAGTTGAACTTCATTGTCGTTGCCGTCTATCAATCGACAGAATTGTAAGTGTACAAAGTTCCCTAAAATACAGGAAAAGAAATGAATTCTCAATAGTGTTCATTCAATAAGTAACAACCTCTCATAATTTCTTAATTACAGTAATTTGATTATGTTCTTGTAGAAAAGTATGGTGCTGAACAACTCCACTGACCAGTTTTGATGTAGCAGGACGTGTAGTTTGAAGGAAGTTTGTGTGCCAAGCAATCTCCTTTTCCCACGAAAAGCAGATTGCTGTTTGATCTTTCGTACCTACAGCAGTGGTCCCTTAGGTATGAAAAGCTACGGAAACTTCGGCTCAAAGCTATCCGCAATACGGCCAAGTAACTAACAGAGTCGTATTTTAAACCTTAAAGAACAATAACTTCCTCCAAATTGCAATACGTCAACAACTGGTGCAGAAGCTGATCATTCAAGGAGGCAGCAACCACAATTCGGGTACCAGTTACGACTTAAAGTAAAAATCAATCTCTCTCTCTCTCTCTCTCTCTCTCTCTCTCTCTCTCTCTCTCTCTCTCTCTCTCTCTCTCTCTCTCTTACTCATATATATATATATCCCCAAACACATACATAAATATTGATATTAAAAAAAGTCATTTTTATAGGTTTCTCTGGGGCCGAACCGTAACGCTGGGTTCGGTGTGGAGTGGCGGTAGGGTGGGTGGACTGCTGTGGCCTGTTGTGTGGGGTGGTGAACCACTGAGGGCTACGGCGGGGCGAAGCCTCTCCGTCTTTTCCAGGTCCTCGGCTCAATACATACATGCACACCGTAAGGCGGCTTGCTAAGAGTAGTTGTATACTGAAACCGAAACCTATCAAGTGTTCAGACTGTGATGAACATCATGTTCCGCGGGGGACAAAGAACTATAAAAAGGCAGACTTCGTGTATATCTCGTTGCGGAATGCGTGCAGTGCGTTTGTTATTGTGACTCACGGTGCCAGGTCGCGGGACTGATGATAGCGCGAGGCAGTAAACCAGCAAGCAGCTCCCGGAATGCAGGTGTGTAAATCTCCGTCCGGAGACTGCGCCGCGCTCCATGAGTCAAGCCGCGTCGTCAAAGAACGGTCGCTGCTCCCCGGCCCTTAGCCGCTATCGATGCCGTCGGGTCAGCGCACACTCCACGGTTTCTTCTACACGATGATTTACGGCGGACTCTTGCGGAAAGACGTATTTCGTTATCACATCTACTGAGGTGAGGAAGTTACCGCACGAGGGGAAAGGAAGCAAAGCGACGGATACGATATCAGTGATCTCACTCCACTTAACACTCGAACGCTTTATGTTTCTTGCACAGCGATCTACCTGTCCCTTTCCAGCGCACCCGTACACACACACACACACACACACACACACACACACACACACACACACACACACACACACACGATGTCTGAGGAAGATTCGACTCAAACCTTTTGGGTCAAATTGAAACAGGTGATACTGAGTCCGCAACCGATTGTAGAGGGTGTTTTACAGTTTATGTTACACACTTCTAGAATTTGTAGAGGGGACTTAATATATCAATTTTCACATATAAAACCATATCGAGAAACGCCATCCAACGACTTCAAAGTTATAGGCGCCGACGACTGTAAATGTAGGTACGGATGATTTATCAATACGAAGAAAGGATCTCTCGCCCGGAAACGAACAGTCGAAAATTATAAGCGAAAATCTTTCTAATACCTCTGACAGTGGAATACATATACCGGTACTGTTATTGTTAGTAATGTTGAGGATGTAACTTTCAGAGGTGGTAGTATGGACCAAGACAAGAAAAAATATCTAGTAGACCTGGGTTCTAAAATGCATACCTAAGGAACTATAAGCGCTACTGTGAAACATATCATCATTGAACAAGTTCTCATAGCTCTTTAGGTGTTTTAGAACTCATGATTATTGGACATTTTTTCTTGTTTTGGTCCATACTACCACCTCTGAAAGTTGCCTGCCCTACATTCTTAGCAATAACAGTACCGGTACATGCATTCCACTGTCAAAATGTATCAGAACCGTTTTCACTTACAGCTTTTGACTCGTTCATTTCCGGTACACTGACTCTTAAATTGATACATGTATTCTTCTCCATCATCTGTGAAAGTCTGTGACATCATCACAGAATCACTCTGTATATACATTAATTTACAGACCCCGGCGCCTATAACTTTGCGCTTTGTAGCTGCGTCGGATAACGTTTCTGGACATAAATTCCTGTGAAAAACTTGATCTATTAAGTCCCTTCCACAACATCTAGAAGCTTGTAATATGATTTGTGAACACCTTGTATACTGAGATGGAGAACCAATGATCGGAGACAATTATTTATTGTGTTATGGACATACCCAGAGAACAGCAACGTATCTCATAGGATTTGTTCAAAGCGACAACTGCCAGGTCAGACATGTAGTACACAACTTAGCTCTTAGCATGTGGGTCACATGGCGGCCGCATGCATTGTATCGCCAGATTAACCTGTGCCGTACGCACATCACTATCTTCGGTGTCAGTTATCCATTGCATCGTACATCTTGCGATGTGTCCATGGTGAGATGTGTTACTGTGTACATTGAATGCCTCGTAGCCAAAGATGGAACGAGAGTTGGCAGACATGCATTTAATGTACGGTGCGGTAGGATGTTAGTGCCTGTAAAGCAGCACGAATCTGCAGAGAACGCTTTCCCAACAGGCATCATCCTGATTGGTAGAGTTTTGTCTTTGTGGACACTAACTTAACAAGAAACGGGAACGTTCACGCCACAGAGCGCCGGCCAAGGTTTCCGCCAAATGCATGTCCGAACGCAATTTTTATGAGAAAGTGTTGGACCTTGGGATCAACCATCCAGCAATGAGCACCCTTCAACTTGCACATGAAACGCACACTTCGAAGGATACAGTGGGGAGAGTACTGGTGAAACAGGTATTACACACCTTTCACAAATAACGTGAGAAAGCGCGCATTTTGAAGGCCCCATTTACTTTACTCGATGGATTATTCACTACGGTGCTGTAGGGTCGAACTTCGTAGAGTTTGTATTGTTCACGGATGAGACCTCTTTCGCCGTGATGGTGTTTACAACAGCAGCAACAGCCATGTTTGGAGTAAGGACTATCACCACGCGACCCACCAGCAATGCTCTGATTTTGTGTCAACGTAAGTGCGGGCATTGTCCAAGATCACCTAATAACACCTTATTTGCTGCCCTCCGTTTGACTTGTCCACACTACCTTGTGTTCCTGCTGCCACAGTTCTGGGAGACTGTACCCTTTCTTGTTCGCGACAGTGCACCAGTCCGCTTCCATGTTAGTGTCCGCGCGCACCTGAACAACAGGTACCCTCCGTGTTGGGCTGGTAGTGGAGGTCCTGCCCCATGGTCAGGCGTGATAACCGGTTCTCTCACCTCTGGACCTCTTCCTCTGGTGTTACGTCAAGACGCTGGTTTACGAAACCGCCCTAGAAACGGAAGGCGACGTGCTTGCTGGGGTCCAAGCTGCCTGTCTCCTGGTACAACAGACGCCAGTTACCTTTAAGAGAGTGCGCCAGAACTTCATGCGCCGTTGCATATGTATGCATTGAGACTCGCGATCGTCACTTAAAAATAATTACCATGAGCTACATTGTAGTTATGCGGTGTACGCTGTGTATGTCCATAACAATAAATATGAATTTCCGATTATTCTGAACCGTGCGACTGCTACGGTCGCAGGTTCGAATCCTGCCTCGGGCATGGATGTGTGTGATGTCCTTAGGTTAGTTAGGTTTAAGTAGTTCTAAGTTCTAGGGGACTGATAACCACAGCAGTTGAGTCCCATAGTGCTCAGAGCCAACCGATTATTCGTTCCCTATCTCATATAATCTCTTGTGTACTCACTATCACCTGTTTCAATTTGACCCAAAGTTTGATACACCTTGTATATCTTTTACATGAATGAATATAGAAATCTGCTGGTCCCAGCTGAGGTTTGAGTCCTCCATCGGGTGTGTGTGTGTGTGTGTGTGTGTGTGTGTGTGTGTGTGTGTGTCCTTAGGATAATTTAGGTTAAGTTGTGTGTAAGCTTGATGACCTTAGCAGTTAAGTCCCATATGATTTCACACACATTTGAACATTTTTGAATATAGAAACTTGCATGAAATTTTAACTGAAGCATAGAAGTGCAGAATTTATTTTGAAACGAACGCTCTGATTTTACTATGTTATATCTATTAAATGCATGAACACATTATCTCGGAGTATTTTCTACAATTATTTGTTGATTCGGAGTTTTCACGACAAACATCCAGACTGTAGTCAGACTAGTCCCATACTTTGGTGAGTTTGTCTGGATTTTTTGCATTCACTGCTGTGATACGCGGCGTCGCAATTCACTCGAAGTTGCTGGACTGGAAGAAACACTGACAGAATCTTTCACAAAGCCTCCCCCCCCCCCCCTTCTGAAAAAGTCGCATACATGTACCAGGCGACCTTGAAGGCCAATGGCAATTGCGGAAAAACCCAGATGTGCAACATATCCAGGAATCTATACGTCTATCCGAGCGACCTCTTCGATCAGCAGTTTACAAGTGAAGCCAAGGTAAGCTTGTAGTTTGCACAATTAAAATTTAAAATTCATGCCAAGCTTCATCTCCATTCGTGTTGGAGAAAATACCGTTTGTGACATCGGATGAATCTTTTTGGTATACTGTGTGTCTTGTGCTATAGCACTGCTTTGCGGTACGCCTAAAGATTTATCCCCAGACGCGCTTTCTTCGTCAGTCGAATCAACAAACCTAGTTGATTTTTCGTAAGCTTGTATTTAGTTCTGTGGGCTACGATGCGGCACTGTTGAAAGCCTTCCGGAAGACGAACAATCTGGTCTGATATCTACTGCCTTCTGGGACTCGTGAAAGAACAGCGGGATATCACACGATCGTCACTAGCGGAATCCACGTTGATGTCGACGTAGGAGATTTTTTGGCTTCCAGCTCAAAAACTGTCGCGAAATTTTGCAACAGATTGTCGTCACATAGTAAACACTAATGGGTCAAAACATTTTGACCACCTGCTTAGTAACCTGTTTGTCCGCCTTTGGAACTAAATATGCCACTAATTCTGGGCATCAGAAATCCGATATTTTGTTGGTAGGTTTGTGGAGGTATGTCGTATCAGACGAATTTGTTCCCAGAGATATCAACATGAGTTCCCAATAATGCTCGTCAAACCAGTGTAGCACGGTTTTAACTCCGAGACACGGAGAATTATACTGCCGAAAGATGTCATCGCCGTCGCGGAAGACATCAAGCAAGAACAGATGCAGGTGGTCCTCCGATTATTACCACAGCTCCCACGCAAGCGCAGGAGAATGTCTCCCATAACGCACGTAATACTGCACCCACCCGCCTGCGTCCGTGTCGCGCTGCACGTTTCGGAGCGCCGTTCACGAGGATGGCGACATTTGTGGGGACGAGCATCGACCCAGTGTAGCAAAAATGTGATTCACACAAAGAGCCGACACGTTTCCATGATCGACGGTCGAATCCAGATGGCCCCGTGCCCAGTGCAATCGTAACTGACGATGTCGTTATGACAACATGTGAACAGGTATTGGTCTATCGTGTAGCTCCATGTTCAGCAATACACGACGAACGGTGTGCTCCGAAACCCTTGTGCGTGCACCAACAATGTGTTCTTTCGGCAGAGATGCCACATATCACCATCTATCCTACTTTACAGAGCAGACAAGCTTCTTACTCCATTGTTCTGCGAAGAATCGTGAACGTCCAACCATTTAGAGCCTAGTGGCAGTTTACTCTCCTTCTGTTTCTATACAAGCTCACGACATTAGCACGTGGAAATTCGGCCAGCTTCGCCATTCTCGCTATGATTGTTCACAGGCTTTGGGTAATAATAATCCGCCCCTTGTCAGTCTTTTGTCTCAACAGACTTAAAACCATTTGCAGCCCATATCTTCAATAGGGTGATCCCCCATTCGTGTCTGCTCCGCTTAAATGCTTTTGTTACCGCGTCCCGTGCACGCAACGCTACCAGAGTGCATCCAAGGCCGCGGTGGCAGTGGTCATAACGGTTTGGCTTATCAGTGTATATACACTCCTGGAAATTGAAATAAGAACACCGTGAATTCATTGTCCCAGGAAAGGGAAACTTTATTGACACATTCCTGAGGTCAGATACATCACATGATCACACTGACAGAACCACAGGCACATAGACACAGGCAACAGAGCATGCACAATGTCGGCACTAGTACAGTGTATATCCACCTTTCGCAGCAATGCAGGCTGCTATTCTCCCATGGAGACGATCGTAGAGATGCTGGATGTAGTCCTGTGGAACGGCTTGCCATGCCATTTCCACCTGGCGCCTCAGTTGGACCAGCGTTCGTGCTGGACGTGCAGACCGCGTGAGACGACGCTTCATCCAGTCCCAAACGTGCTCAATGGTGGACAGATCCGGAGATCTTGCTGGCCAGGGTAGTTGACTTACACCTTCTAGAGCACGTTGGGTGGCACGGGCTACATGCGGACGTGCATTGTCCTGTTGGAACAGCAAGTTCCCTTGCCGGTCTAGGAATGGTAGAAGGATGGCTTCGATGACGGTTTGGATGTACCGTGCACTATTCAGTGTCCCCTCGAAGATCACCAGAGGTGTACGGCCAGTGTAGGAGATCGCTCCCCACACCATGATGCCGGGTGTTGGCCCTGTGTGCCTCGGTCGTATGCAGTCCTGATTGTGGCGCTCACCTGCACGGCGCCAAACACGCATACGACCATCATTGGCACCAAGGCAGAAGCGACTCTCATCGCTGAAGACGACACGTCTCCATTCGTCCCTCCATTCACGCCTGTCGCGACACCACTGGAGGCGGGCTGCACGATGTTGGGGCGTGAGCGGAAAACGGCCTAACGGTGTGCGGGACCGTAGCCCAGCTTCATGGAGACGGTTGCGAATGGACCTCGCCGATACCCCAGGAGCAACAGTGTCCCTAATTTGCTGGGAAGTGGCGGTGCGGTCCCCTACGGCACTGCGTAGGATCCTACGGTCTTGGCGTGCATCCGTGCGTCGCTGCGGTCCGGTCCCAGGTCGACGGGCACGTGCACCTTCCGCCGACCACTGGCGACAACATCGATGTACTGTGGAGACCTCACGCCCCACGTGTTGAGCAATTCGGCGGTACGTCCACCCGGCCTCCCGCATGCACACTATACGCCCTCGCTCAAAGTCCGTCAACTGCACATACGGTTCACGTCCACGCTGTCGCGGCATGCTACCAGTGTTAAAGACTGCGATGGAGGTCCGTATGCCACGGCAAACTGGCTGACACTGACGGCGGCGGTGCACAAATGCTGCGCAGCTAGCGCCATTCGACGGCCAACACCACGGTTCCTGGTGTGTCCGCTGTGCCGTGCGTGTGATCATTGCTTGTACAGCCCTCTCGCAGTGTCCGGAGCAAGTATGGTGGGTCTGACACACCGGTGTCAATGTGTTCTTTTTTCCATTTCCAGGAGTGTATATTGTGTCATAAAAGTTATCGGACATCCCTATATAATGCGGAATTGACCATTAGATGTCACGAAATATGCACCTGATTGTGTGAAAATAGATAGGGGAGGAGGGAGGGGAGATTATTGTGTTAGCAGAAAAGCGGTAACAGCAGAATGGGGTCAGCCAGGGGAGCTCAGTGGCTTCGAATGTTGACTTGTCACTGAAATGTATGAGTAACGAATCCACGAGGGACATTTCAACCCTTATAAAGGAAGCTGTCCAAGTCGACCGTTGGTGAAGTGATTGTGAAATGGAAGCGTGAAGAAACAACCACAGTTAAACCAAAACATGGCAGACCTCGTGTACTGATGGTCAAGGACCGTCGATCAAGGTGCTTGTAAAAAATCACCTGAAATCACTGAAAGGAATCACTCGTTAGTTCCAAACTGCTACTAGCTGTTAGCGTGAGCTAACATAATGACTGTTCATAGGAATAAAAAAGAACGGGGTACAGTGGTTGAGCAGGTCATAAGCCACACATTTCTATAGCCAACGATGACTAAGGTGGCGTAAAAATTGGCGACAGTGTATAGAGGATGTCAGGAAGCGAGTGGAGTGATGAGTCGTGCTGTACCCTGCGGCAATCCGATGGTTGGTTTTGGGTTCGGCGAATGTGCTTAACAAAACCTAAATACGGAAGGATATGAATACATTTTACGGTATTGCGTACTGCGTAGTGTAGAGCTAACAATGGTTTGTGGACAATGACATTCCTCAAACGGAATGGCTTCCCCGAGTCCCAACCATGAAACGAACACCTTTGGAACAAATTAGAATGTTGACTTCGCTCTAAACCCCACACTCAACATCACTACTTTCTCTGGTTTCGGCTGTTATGGAAGAATGGGTTGCCATTCGTCCAGAGATATTCAGACACCGCATTGAAAGCGTCCCCAGCGTAGTTCAAGCAGTCATCAAGGCAAAGGATGTACACCCCTCATATTAATGTCCACTAATGGTTGTTCGGCACTTCTAGTCAGACTGTGGTTTCGTGCATTTGCCCGACGAACTATCTTGAAACCGGGAATGACCTGCGCATTTTTCCTATCATCTGGAACGCTTTGTTCCTCCAGCGACATAAATCGTCTGGCCGGAGTTATTAGCTTTTACGATCCCGTCGACGGTGAGATCTTCGAGGGCTGCGAAGCGACTTCGACTACAGCTTCCGAAGCTTCTATCAGCAGGCATACAAAAGGAGACTTAGGTTTCGACCGGAAGGACGTGCCTGTGTTGTGGCGTGATCTGTTGTGGCGAGACGGCGATGGGTCAGGGCGGAAAGACAGCTGTGTCGCTTCCTGCAGGGCAGGGCCACGCGACAGCTGCGCTGTTGTAGTCCTAGCCAGGTGTGCAGGCACGAGCCGACACGTGCGAGAGGCGCAGGGGCTGTGCGACTGGGAATAGCAGCCCCCCACGTCCAGGTGCGCCGTTCCGGCTGCTACTGCCGGATTCTGAGGCCACACGTCAGGTCCGCACTGCTCTGCAACGGAAGGAACCGCCGAGACAGCTGGAGCGGAACAAACAACAGCAGCGGCAGCGGTGTACGCACTTCTGTTTGAATCCTCTTTCTGGGGGCTATGTTTAACGTATTGTAGCTCCGGAAATTCTGTGTCACTGGTGGGATGATAAAGATAAAATTGCAAATAGGCGGCAGCGGCGGCGACGACCTTTCATTCTATGATGAAATTTGATTATTGTAAGCACACAGTATGATGAAATGTGGTAGACTACTGGAAGCATACAGGACAAAAAAGCAGCAAGAATACCGCGTAACCCGCTCCAGCCTTGATAAGGACTTCATGAGTTCGGAGAGGAAGTGAGTCGACAAGTTTCCTCTGGTATTCAGCATCCACCGGAAGACAGATTACGGTTATGTTGATTGCTAAGTTTCGCCCGCTCCTCCGGATAGTTCCAGACATTTCATCTAGGACCAAGGTCGGGTGATTCAGAGGGCCAGGAGGTAAGACAGGATGCACTATATATATATATTATATATATATGACCTAGTAGATAGTGTCGGAAGTTCCATGCTGTAGTGTACAGAGAAGTTGCAGCATTAGAAAATTGTAGCCAAATGCAGGAAGATCTGCAGCGGGTAGGCACTTGGTGCAGGTAGTGGCAACTGACCCTTAACATAGACAAATGTAATGTATTGCGAATACATAGAAAGAAGGATCATTTATTGTATGATTATATGATAGCGGAACAAACACTGGTAGCAGTTACTTCTGTAAAATATCTGAGAGTATGCGTGCGGAACGATTTGAAGTGGAATGATCATATAAAATTAATTGTTGGTAAGGCGGGTACCAGGTTGAGATTCATTGGGAGAGTCCTTAGGAAATGTAGTCCATCAACAAAGGAGGTGGCTTACAAAACACTCGTTCGACCTATACTTGAGTATTGCTCATCAGTGTGGTATCCGTACCAGGTCGGGTTGACGGAGGAGATAGAGAAGATCCAAAGAAGAGCGGCGCGTTTCGTCACAGGGATATATGATAACAGTGATAGCGTTACGGAGATGTTTAGCAAACTCAAGTGGCAGACGCGCTCTGCATCGCGGTGTAGCTTGCTTGCCAGGTTTCGAGAGGGTGCGTTTCTGGATGAGGTACCGAATATATTGCTTCCCCCTACTTATACCTCCCGAGGAGATCACGAATGTAAAATTAGAGAGATTCGAGCACGCACGGAAGCTTTCACACAGTCGTTCTTCCCGCGAACCATACGCGACTGGAACAGAAAAGGAAGGTAGTGACAGTGGCACGTAAGGTGCCCTCCGCCACACACCGTTGGGTGGCTTGCGGAGTATAAATGTAGATGTAGATGTCTGATTGGTTCGTAAAACCAGAAACGTATGCGTGCAGCCCAGCGAACACAGCTGTTGTCATCTTGGAAGACCAGTGCGTTCACAGCATACGTATCTTCAGTATGTACACTGATGAGCCAAACAGTTATAACCACGTATTTAAAAGCGTGTTGGTCCACTTCTGGAACGCAATTCAGCCGTGATTCTGTGTGCCATGGATTAAACAGGTTTTCCGAGGTTTGTGCCACCAGATGCCTTAGTACAGTTCACACACTTCAGGTAATTTACGGGCGGCTTGATTGTGGGCGCGGAGCTGGCACCCGACAGCATCCCAGCTGGGTTTCATCGGATTCAGAGAAGCAGAATTTGATGGCAAAGGCATCAACGTTATTTCACTATCAGGCTCCTCAGCCCGTTGCAGCACGATTCTGGTCTTATGACACGGACAGTTATACTGCTGGAAGATGCCATCACTGTTGACGAAGACATCAGGCACAACTGGTTACAGGTGGTCCCTGATAATATTCACGTAGTCCATAGCTGCCATGGCGCCTTTCGATTACTACCGCAGGTACCATGGAAGCCCAGGTGAATGTACCCCTTAACATAATAGTGCCCTCGTCCGTGGCGTGCTACATGTTTCGAGGAGCCGTTCGCATGGTTGGTTGGTTTTGGGGAACGGGACCAATCAGCGATGTCATCGGTCCCGTCTGGTTAGGGAAGGATGGAGGAGGAATCGGCCGTGTCCTTTAACAGGAACCATCGCGGCATTTGCCTGAAGCGTTTTAGGGAAGTCACGGGAAACGTAAATCAGGATGGCCGGACGCGGGATTGAACCGTCCTCCTCCCGAATGCGAGTCCAGTGTGCTATCCATTGTGCCACCTCGCTCGGTTGTTCGCCTAGATGACGGTGTGTCTGGACACGGACTTCGACCTGGTATAACAATAAACTGGATTCATCAGACAAGGCGACACGATTCGAATGATTTGCGGTCCAATCTCGATGATCCTGTGCCCACTGTACTCATAATTGACGATGATGTTGGGTCCTCTGCTGTGGAGCACCATGTTCAACACTGTGCACTGTACAGTGTGCTCCAAAACACTCGTGCGTGCGCCAACACTGTAATCTGTTCTGTGATGAGGCATGGACGTCCAACGTCTTGTTGCCTACTCGTGGTTTCAGCATTCTTCAACCACTTTCCTCATATGCTCACGACAGTCGCACGCCAACAGCCGACCAGCTTCGCCGTTTCTGAATTGCTCGCCACCAGGCACTGAGCCACAATATTCTGGCTTTTGTCAAAGTCGCTTAAGTCGGCGGATTTCCGCATTTGCGCCCACTTATCGTCGCCATAATGATGCCCTATTCGTCCATAATCCGCGTAACGTGTCCTCAGCGCCGCCAGGCAGCATACAACCTCGTGGTGCGCGGTGGTCATAATGTTCTGGCTCATCGTCTGTACTTCGCAAGTCACTTTACAGTGTATGGTGGAGGGTACTTTGTGTACCACTGTCACTTCCTCTTTTTCCAGTTGCACGTTTGAATTGTTTGCGGGAAGAATGGTTGCTGGTAAACCTACGTGTGGGTTTTGAATCGTTTGCGGGAAGAAAGATTGCTGGTAATCCTCCGTGGTGGCTCCAAGCTCTCACATTTTGCTTGCTTGCTCTTTTCGCAAGATAAACTTACGCCGACGGAATAAGTTACGCCCGCTGCACACGAGCGATAACAGCCGCGCGTTCTCGCAGCGAGATCGCGGTGTCAAAAATCGTTTGAATGCAAGCACGGTGACATCGCAGTGAACTAGTTTGTTCGCGTCGGTAGCTGCGCGGTCAGCGGCCGAGTCGGATTTTTTTTCCTCTCAGGGATTGCGTGTCGTGTTGTCCTTACTTCTGTATCGTCATAAATGACACTCCGCTGTTCAGATGGGCGCGTCCCGGAAGAAGGGAAAAAAAAAACAGTGAACTTGACTGTAGCAAACCATTATGACGTAGACAGAAGAAAGCAGGCAGTGTTTATTTCCATACTGAATGTGAATGTATTACTAAACGCAACAGGTTTTGGACTCACTCAATGGTTAGTTCACGCCTGCCGAAAGGGAGCGTTCGTTACGCTATACGTAGATTTAAAAGAAGATGAAAGTAAGTTGTTCATTTTCGAATGAATTTACAGACCTTTGATAAATTAACAATGGAACAGCAGCTGTAGCGTTAAATGTTCATATTTTCCAAATATCTGGGTAGTGGCTACACTGATTTGCAGTGTCACTATAGAATCGGTCACCGCAACAAATAGTAAGGATATTTTGTGACTAGGCCAACCGCTTCGTTGGCTCCGATTTGCCGCCCTTGCACACTGATCAATTCTCTGCCGCCGAAGCGGTTGACTGACATTCATTGGCGTAGTGTGTGTGGTGTCACCGCCAGACACCACACTTGCTAGGTGGTAGCCTTTAAATCGGCCGCGGTCCGTTAGTATACGTCGGACCCGCGTGTCGCCACTATCAGTGATTGCAGACCGAGCGCCGCCACACGGCAGGTCTAGTCTATAGTGACTCCCTAGCACTCGCCCCAGTTGTACAGCCGACTTTGCTAGCGATGGTTCACTGTCTACATACGCTCGCATTTGCAGAGACGACAGTTTAGCACAGCCTTCAGCTACGTCATTTGCTACGACCTAGCAAGGCGCCATATTCAGTTACTATAATTACTTTAAGAATGTATTCTGAACAGATAATACTGTGAATCATGTACCGTCAAGAGCGACGTTCGTCATTAATGGATTAAAGTTAAGTATCAAACTAATTACGCCCGCTTTCTGAATTCTCATTCCTTGGCATGTTCCAGATCTCACGTCAGTATAGTTCTTCCCTCCTCACGCCAGCCTGCGTGAGATAAAACGCATGCATTTCGGCCTCCACTAGTAACACGGTGTTGGCTCTTCTGGTAACACAAAAGTGTCCGTGCCTTTTAATGAGCGTCCAACCAAACGCACTGCTCTTCTACGTGTCCTCTCTGTTTCCTCTTACAATCCTAACTGGTACGAATCCCAGACTGACGAGAAATATTCAAGTATTGGTCGATGAACGGTCTTGTAAGATACCTCCTTTGTAGTTGAACTACACTTCCTGAGGTTTCCTCCGACGAAACTCTGTCTGGCACCTGCCTTACCTGCGATTTCGTGTATGTGATCGTTCCAACTTAAATCGCCCCGTAAGCAATTCCTAGATATTTAATGGATGTTAGTGCTGTCGGCATTGTTCTGCAATCGTTTAACCTTAGAATAATAGATATTTCTGCCTATTTATGTTAAGAGTCAACTGCCAAGCCCCGCACCTAGGTTGACCCCCTGTAGGTCTTTCTACAGTTCGATGCAATTTTCCAGCGTGGAATCGGAAAAGAGAAGGCAAAACGTCGTCACCAAGAATGTTGAAATAAACATTGGAGAGGGGTGGGGGCCGCATATTCACGGTAATCTGAATGAGTGGATCCAAGTCATGATAGGTAAAACACCCCGAAATATCAGCCCCCTGATGTTGTCTTTCGAAAAGGGAATGACTACTTCTCTTTCAAATATCACCTCAGTAACTCTCATATTGATGAATGTGTCCCTGAGGCGGGGGTCCTCCGTATTGTCACAGAGGCGGTTGAATGTTTCGGACAGGTGTGAATTGTTTCGCGAAGGAGGAAGGACGTGCCTGCCGAACGCTTATGCGGCGCGCGGTGTCTGGCGGCTGCTAGCAGTCTGCAATCAGCTCGAGCACGGTGACCTCGCGCTGTGGTTGGACGCAGGCTGTTGTGTGCTGACGACGTCGGGTTTTGCGGGCGTCACGCCACGGGCTCCCTTTGTAGCGTCGAATTAAGTGCCTCGATCGTGGGACTCCTTTTTGTTGCGAAACTCCTTTTATTACTTCGCTGGTCGGACACTTAAGTAGCCGCCGGAATAGGCTATCACACGTCAGGCTATGGGCGCCTTTAAAGCCAATGCAAACAGCTGAGTCAGGCCAGAGGAGCCGATTTGTGGGACCTCAGGATTCCCCCTGCTGCAGTCATTGACCCATAGCTTCATCAGGGTATATAAAAAGAGCTTCGTCTCCTCAGCTGCTCCCCCCCCCCCTCCCCCACGTCCTCCCCCCCGCTCTTATATATTTCCCTATATATGTTATATAAATGTGTGTGTGTGTGAGAGAGAGAGAGAGAGAGAGAGAGAGAGAGAGAGAGAGAGATTTTTTTTCACATCTCTTCCTAAACGATTGGATCGATTTCAACTAAACTTGGTGCACATTTACTGTCAAGAGCCAGTCGCTGTGGAAGTAAAAAGTACCTGCCTATCAAACAGGTGGGGGTGAAAAAGAAGCGTACTACGTGACCCGTGAATTTCCAGACTTCATTCACACAGTATTTGAGGAGAGCGCTTAGCGACTTGCAAAAAACTTCACACTTAATTTCAACCCTTTACGAAATGTTTTCTCCCGGACTACCCCTACAAAATTATGAAAGGAAAAATGCTACTTTCTCGCTGTTCATGCAGTAAACGTACGACATGAGGCATGAAGTTATAATATATTACTTCTTTACTACTGTATTCGACGTACGTATAGCACGGAATGTAAGTGCAAAATTGTATCACTGTAAGACATATAGATCAGGCGATAATCAGGTCATTAAAAATGAGAGGTGTGAAAAATTGCCACACTGTACATGACGTTTAAATTTATTGCGTCGTTGCTACTAAACCCATTTGCAACACATTTTGCAAACAGTATCCACAAATGCTGTTGATTGTACCTATAAAATTAAATCATTGTACGAAGCGTAATTCAGGACATATGAGGTCATAAGCATTAAGCACAATACCAGTCGCTGCATGGTAGTGATGCGGACGCATAGCTGTAAATAAATACCTGCGTATCGCCGGGTTTCTCAGACTATATAGGGAGATTCACGAATATATGCAAATATATTTTATTCTACAAGTAAAACTAAAGAAAAAAGCTCATATAAACATAGGTCCGGAAATGTGTAGTTACGGAGTTAAGGCTAATAAGATTTTGCCTGGAATTTAGCCACTTCGCTAATGTGAAGCCATCGCAAAACTGTTAGAGGTAAAGTAAAGCTCGACTTCCATTTATTTTGTCATTGGTCTGGAGAATCTAATAAAACATGTCCCAGACGTGTATCTGCAGTAGTTTTCCAGAACATCCAGAGAAGTAAAGATTATTATGCAAGTAAATTTGTTTACTTTCCATTGAAAATGTAGAAACGTTTGGGTGTCGCTGTTGGTAACCGTTAGTGAGTTGTTTCAGTCGCTTCCTAACATTTCAAGGTTATTTTTCTGTAATGTTCAGTGTAAGAACATAACAGCAGTGTAGTTAAGTGAAACTGCATAGTAACTGTTGTTATTTGTAGATTATTTATGAAATAGGGCTGCCTTTCAAATTTACGACAGAGGAATGCGCCGATAAAGCGTTTATTTATGGCAAATGTGATGATTATGCTACGTCTGCAGTTAACGAAAATCGCATACGTTATCCAACTCGGAGGATTCCGAATGCACGAACCACTAGCGAAATTAAGAACAACCCTGTGACACTGAAACGAGTAACAAAATCTGTTCATGCCCGTACAGCTAAATGCATAGAACTCGATGGAGACATTTTTGAACATTTATTGTGAATGTATTGTGAAATTGTATGTACACTGTACAATTTCCTTAACACTGAGCTTTGTTTATTCGGGTTTAACATGACTTCACGTGTGCTGTGGTATTAACTAAAGCAGATTATCTGGCACATTCATACAGTTTCAGTTAACGGTATTACCATCATTTTTCCAAAATCAAATTCTCTACAACATTTGTTGAGAACTTAGTGCAATTGCCTGGCATTTAAAAAACAAATTGGGGCAAGTAGTTAATAAATTAAAATTTTTACGAAATTACATATTTGCTTCTCTGGATGTTCTGGAAAACTTCTGCAGATACACGTTTGGGGTGTGTTTTATTAGTCACCAGATCAAGAACAACAAATTAAATGGAAATCGTGCTTTACTTTAAGCTCGTACACTTTTGCGACGGCTTTATATTAGCGAAGTTGCTAAATTTCAGGCAAAATTTTTATTAGAAATAACTCCGTAACTAAAGACTTGCGAACTTACTTACATATTAACATATTTGCATATCTTCGTGAATCAGCCTGCACATATATATCACTACAGATATTAAGGGTACGACACGTTCGATATGCCTCCCATTCTTGGCGATGATGTGGCGCAGGCGAATAGCGAATTCTGCAGGATCTGCTGAAGTGCCGGAACAGCGATGCTGTCGATGACCACCTGAATGGATGTTCTCAGCTCAGCAATGGTTTTGGGGTTATTGCTGTATGTCTTGTCTTTAATGTAGTCCCCACAAAAAGGTGTCGAATGTGTTCAGATCCGGGGAACGTGGCGGCCAATCTAGGCCCATGCCAGTGGCCTCTGGGTACCCCAGGGCCAGAATGCGGTCCCCAAAGTGCTCCTCCAGGACATCAAACATTCTCCTGCTTCGATATGGCCGAGCTCCGTCCCGCATTGAATCACATCTTGTCGAAATGAGAGTCACTTTAGATAATAGGGATTAAATCATCTTCACATACCGTGCCATCAAGGAATATCGCACTGATTTTTCCGTGACTGGACATTGCATACCACACAGTCACTCGTTGAGGGTGCAGAGACTTGTCGATCGCGAAATGCTGATTCTCAGTCCTACCAGATGCGCCAGTTTTGCTTATTGACGAACCCATACAAATGAAAGTTTGCTAAGGAGCATACGCATACTAATTTATATATATATATATATACTCCTGGAAATGGAAAAAAGAACACATTGACACCGGTGTGTCAGACCCACCATACTTGCTCCGGACACTGCGAGAGGGCTGTACAAGCAATGATCACACGCACGGCACAGCGGACACACCAGGAACCGCGGTGTTGGCCGTCGAATGGCGCTAGCTGCGCAGCATTTGTGCACCGCCGCCGTCAGTGTCAGGCAGTTTGCCGTGGCATACGGACCTCCATCGCAGTCTTTAACACTGGTAGCATGCCGCGACAGCGTGGACGTGAACCGTATGTGCAGTTGACGGACTTTGAGCGAGGGCGTATAGTGGGCATGCGGGAGGCCGGGTGGACGTACCGCTGAATTGCTCAACACGTGGGGCGTGAGGTCTCCACAGTACATCGATGTTGTCGCCAGTGGTCGGCGGAAGGTGCACGTGCCCGTCGACCTGGGACCGGACCGCAGCGACGCACGGATGCACGCCAAGACCGTAGGATCCTACGCAGTGCCATAGGGGACCGCACCGCCACTTCTCTGCAAGTTAGGGACACTGTTGCTCCTGGGGTATCGGCGAGGACCATTCGCAACCGTCTCCATGAAGCTGGGCTACGGTCCCGCACACCGTTAGGCCGTCTTCCGCTCACGCCCCAACATCGTGCAGCCCGCCTCCAGTTGTGTCGCGACAGGCGTGAATGGAGGGACGAATGGAGACGTGTCGTCTTCAGCGATGAGAGTCGCTTCTGCCTTGGTGCCAATGATGGTCGTATGCGTGTTTGGCGCCGTGCAGGTGAGCGCCACAATCAGGACTGCATACGACCAAGGCACACAGGGCCAACACCTGGCATCATGGTGTGGGGAGCGATCTCCTACACTGGCCGTACACCTCTGTTGATCGTCGAGGGGACACTGCATAGAGCACGGTACATCCAAACCGTCATCGAACCCATCGTTCTACCATTCGTAGATCGGCAAGGAAACCTGCTGTTCCAACAGGACAATGCACGTCCGCATGTATCCCGTGCCACCCAACGTGCTGTAGAAGGTGTAAGTCAACTACCCTGGCCAGCAAGATCTCCGGATCTGTCCCCCATTGAGCATGTTTGGGACTGGATGAAGCGTCGTCTCACGCGGTCTGCACGTCCAGCACGAACGCTGGTCCAACTGAGGCGCCAGGTGGAAATGGCATGGCAAGCCGTTCCACAGGACTACATCCAGCATCTCTACGATCGTTTCCATGGGAGAATAGCAGCCTGCATTGCTGCGAAAGGTGGATATACACTGTACTAGTGCCGACATTGTGCATGCTCTGTTGCCTGTGTCTATGTGCCTGTGGTTCTGTCAGTGTGATCATGTGATGTATCTGACCCCAGGAATGTGTCAATAAAGTTTCCCCTTCCTGGGACAATGAATTCACGGTGTTCGTATTTCAATTTCCAGGAGTATATATACAGGGTAGGTTCCGAAAGTAATGCAATTGAATTTCCCGCGCCGCTCCTAGTAGTCGGAGTGGGAGCGGGCCACATGGAGCAGGTGGGGGGGGGGGGGGACGCTAAGCTTTGCCGCGAAACCGGTTTCAGTGCTCTCCGAGCTGTGGAAGCGGCAGGACGTCTGTTATTGTAAACCTCTGCGCGCCGACCGTGTCAAGGAAACCAACCGAGCGGAAATTTCAAGTGAACTTTTGCAACGTGTTGAAATTGAACCTGATTATTTGGACAACGTCATCACTGGTGATGAAACCTGGGTTTTTGAATACGACCCAGAAACAAAACGCCAAAGCTCTGAGTGGCACACTGATCAGTCCCCCAAGCCCAAAAAGGCAAGAATGAGCAAATCAAAAGTGAAAACAATGCTCATTGTCTTTTTCGACAGCAAAGGAGTGGTCCATAAGGAGTTTGTTCCTCAAGGACAGACAGTTGACGCTGCCTACTACGTGGATGTGCTGGAAAGACTCCGCAAAAGGGTCGTCAGGACGAGAAAGGACATCTCCGCTACCTGGCAACTCCATCACGACAACGCGCCTTGCCACAACGCGCTACGAGTCCGCGAGTTCCTGGCCAAACACCAGGTGCCAACGCTGCCCCACCCCCCCTATAGTCCTGACTTCGCCCCAGCTGACTTCTTTTTGTTTCCTAGGATTAAGTCAGCCCTGAAAGGAACCCGTTTTTCGTCCATAGACGAGATCCAATCCGCCGTGACGAAGACCTTGCGAGAGGTCCCAGAAGACGCCTTCCAGGGCGCGTACCGGTCATGGCAGAGTCGCTGGAAAAAATGTGTAGAGGCCCAAGGACAGTACTTTGAAGAATTTTAAGTGTTTGTGCAAATCTGTTCAATAAATTACTTTTAAAAAAAATAATTGCATTACTTTCGGAACGCACCATATATATATATATATATATATATATATATATATATATATATATATATATATATATATATATATCGCGAGACATAACCATCCTGGACGAAAATTAAACTACTTCCTATGGTACATTGTTGGTTATGATGCCGGCCATCTGGCAGAGCGGTTCTAGGCGCTTCAGTCTGGGACCGCGTGACCGCTGCGGCCGCAGGTTCGAATCCTGCCTCGGGCATGGATGTGTGTGCTGTCCTTAGGGTAGTTAGGTTTAAGTAGTTCTCAGTTCTAGGGGACTGATGACCTCAGATGTGAAGTCTCATAGTGCTCAGAGCCTCTTGAACCATTTTGATTATGATAATGTATACTGGAAACTTGTCATTTGCATAGGATTCGTCTACACTTTATTTTATCTACGTTAATTTCATGTAATCACTCTCCATCCAGTCCAGATAACTATAGCTGTAGTAACCGCGTAAGTATCAGTGTAAGATCGAAAGAAATGCCTACCACAGTTGAGACGTTTTGGTAGGGAGAACATAGCATTTTATCTTGGATGGAGAGTCATCGTCATATGTAAAAGGAACCTCGGGTGTGCTCCAGGAAAGTGTGGTGGGACCCTTGGTGTTTATGTTGTATATTAACGACCTTGCAGACAATAGGAACTGTAGCTGTAGACTTTTCGCAGATGATGCAGTTGTCTGTAATGAAGTACTATCGGAAAGAAGCTGCATAAATTTTAAGTCAGATATTGATAAGTGGTGCAAAGATTAGCAACTTGATTTAAACGTCCAGAAATGTAAAATTGTGCACTTCATAAAGCGAAAAAACACAGTACCCTAAAATCATTGAGTCACTGTTGGCATCGACCTACTCATAAAAATACCTGGGTGTAACACTTTGTGGTGGTATGAGATAGAATGATCACATAGGCTCAGTTGTGGGTAAAGCAGGTGGTAGACTTCAGTTTATTGGTAGAATACTGGGGAAATGCAATCAGTCCACACGGGAGATTGCTTACAAAACACTAGTCCGACCATTTCTAGAATATGCTCTAGTATGTTGGACTAACGGGGGACATCGAACGTTTACAGAGAAGGGCAGCACGTATGGTTTAATATGTTAATATGTGGGAGAGTGCCACGGAAAAACTGAAGGAACTGGACTAGAAGAGTCCTGAAGATATAAACTATCCTGAGAAATCAAAATATCCACGGGTGTACTGCCGGTCTATAGTGTCCGATGGGCACAATATTTCGGCGATCAAACATGTCGCCATCATCAGGTGAACTGACGGACTGAGCTCCTGTGAACGCGCCGGCACGGAGATCCGTACGCTATGGCTGCTCAGGGGGAACTGGGTTCGGTCGCGGCGGCGGCCGATTTAAATACCCTCCGCCCGCGGCGCGCTCCCTTCGCCGTCTGCGCCCCGCGCCACGGTAGCGCGGTGGAACAGATTGCGACGGCGTCTGAGATGACGTCGGTGTGATGGCTCTGTCCGCCGTGGTCGTCACAACTATGCGTTTGCTCGATTTACTCTTGATTAACCTAATCGCTGGTTCCCAAGCCTTGCTAAGATTATAGCCACAGTCACGGTTTATGAGGTCGTCATTGGTGCGAATTTCGATGGCCTCTCTAACAACGCGGTCCCAGTATCTCGACGTCTGTACAAACAATGTTCAGCGACCGCCGACTTGCTCGGATACATCAGTCGAGTGTGCCTCTGGTGTTCACGGCATCGATCCTCGACGGTACGCATCGTCTGACCAATATACGACTTGCCACATTGACACGGGATCTGGTACACGCCGGCCTTCCTCAAACCGAGGTCATCTTTGGCGCTCCCCACCAGTGCACGAGTTTTATTCGGAGGACAAAACACAGTTCCGACCCGGTGTTTCTTCAGAATGCGGGCGATTTTCCCCGAGAGTGCGCCTGTGTATGGAATAAATGCAGTGCCTACCTCCTCCCTCGTGACTTCATCCATCTCAACAGGTTGTGATGCAGTGGTTGGGCGGAGAGCACGTTGGATCTGCCACTTTGTCTGTTGACAAAGTTTCAAGAATTGGCTTCAAATGATGATTCTAGGAATATATTAAAGTCCCCTGTGCAGCTCACATAGGGATCGTGAGGATAAGATTAGAATAATTACTGCGCGCATAGAGGCATTCAAATAATCATTCTTCCCCCGTTCAATACGTGAATGCAGCGGGAAAAAACCCTTATATGGTACATTGGGGCGTACCCTCTGCCATGTACCTCACGGTGGTTTGCAGAGTATAGATGTAGTTACAGATGAGCATGGAGATTTGCTCCTCAGTTTGGTCCTTGGGAGCTAGTGATGTAAAATAAAGTAAAATAAAGAGACACTAAAAAAAGAAGTCCCTGAACATCCTCCGAAATTGTGTCGGTAGAGTTATGGTTCACCCTTTTATACGCTTGTTCCGTTGACTCTATAACCGTTCATAGCTTCTTAAAACATGAACCTTCCTGATAGATTACCACAAGTGTCAAACAGGGAGTTGAACCCGGATCTTTATCACTCGTGAGCAATACTGTTTGCCAATGAGTTATCCACGCACACCGCGCTGTTTGATTCATAGCTTCAGTCTGCGAGTATTGTATATATGTTACTTTCCATTATTACGAAACCTCTCCTGAACGACAAGCATCCGGGAAGTTCCACAACAGCGACCACCCCGCTTCAAAGATGATGGTGATCGTGATGGTGATGGTGGTGATGATGACTACAGAAACACCTAGTCCCCGGACAAAGAAAATCCCCAACCCGGCCGGGAATCTAACCAGGGACTCCGTGATCCAGAGGCAGCAACGCTAGCCACTAGACGGCTTCAGAGAGTAAAGATTCGCACGTAATTGCTATTTGCACTGTTTGCGAACTACATGGCGTGAAGAGTAGTGGAACGCTTCCTACACGGATGCCAGTGCCTTACCGTCTCCTACGAGGCCTCGCTGGCTAACGTCCCCACAGCAGTGGGACGGGAGAAGATACGCAGAACAGAAATCTTAGGAAGGTCGTTGTGTTGGCAGCGGTACGTGAACTTCGACAGCTTATTAGGCCTCTGGGTGAAATCACAGTTACCACGCCGTGAGGCCCAAGCTGTTTACTACTGAAAACACTGCAAGCGAAAGAACCACGAAAAAAAAAAAAATCTGTTACCCCTTCGTCGTATTCTGACATGAAGTGCTGTTTAGAGAAAGAGTAAAGCAAAATAATTAAATTCAGAGCATCGCAAAGCTTATTCTCAGAAATCCACAGAAACTCGTGAGAATTATTAAAGTAGTAAGACTGCTATTGTCGTCGGAGTTTACATTGTACATTGCAAACAGTATTCTTCACTTCAACTACGTTTAGATCGAACCTCGGAAGCCATGTGTCGGAAGATACTTCTGTTGTCAATAACTGATTTCCCCCCCCCCCTCCCCCGTTCTCTCTTCCATTCGGGGGTAGACGTTGGAAGAATGATTTCTCGTAAAACTGTATATTAGCTTTAATTTCTCGTATTTCCTGTTGTGATTATTTCGCGAGACGTGTGTGGTAGGAAGTGATATGTTGTCCGATTCTTCCCAGAGAGTACTCTCTCGTAATTTCAATAGTAAACCGCTGCGTGATGCACAACGCCTCTCTCCTAGCGTCTGCCACTGGAGGTTGTCGAGCGCCTCTGTAACGCTTTCGAGCAAACTAAAACGATCCCATGACGAAACGCGCCGCTCTTCGTTGCCCCCCCCCCCTCTCTCTCTCTCTCTCTCTCTCTCTCTCTCTCTCTCTCTCTCTCTCTCTCTCTCGTCCTACCTGGGAAGCGTCCCAGATTAACGAACAATATTCAAGAACCGGTCGACAAGTGCCTTCTTATCGATTTCTTTAATGGATGAATGCCATTTCCTTAAGATTCTTCATACGAATATGTCTGGCTTACGATTTTTCTACTGCGTGTTTTATATGGTCATTCCACTGAAGGTCGCTCCTGATAGACACACTTCGATATTTTACGGTGGATACCGTTTCCCGTTGTTTGTCGCCAACTATGTGGATACAAACAGTAGTGGATTTCTTCTATGTACGAGCAATATGTTACATTAACTTACATTCATGGTGAACGGGCAATTCGTGTACCATTCATCAGTCCTCTGTAGGTAAACTTTCGAAGGAAAGACCAACGCCAGTCGCAATCTGGCATTAAAAAAAAACTGTGGTGGAAGTTGAAAATTTTTTGTGGCGGACCGGGACTCGAACCCATACCTCCTGCTTAACGCGAGCGGTTACCCTATCCACGTCGGCCATCCGAACATGTTTCCCGTCCGAACCAAATTCTTAACTTGTTACTCGTCAGTAGCGCCCGCTGCCCGATGACCTACTTACTCTCTGCGAGTCCTACGTTCCGATATACTGTATAGTACGTCTGTAGGACCTTCTGCATGTCGTTACAGTCTTCTAGCGTCGCTACCTCCTTATAGGCAACCACATCGTTTGCGACCAACATTAAAGAGCTTCTGACGCAGTCTGCCATATCATTGCCGGCCGGAATGGGCGTGCGGTTCTAGGCGCTTCAGTCTGGAACCGCGTTACCGCTACGGTCGCAGGTTCGAATCCTGTGTGTGATGTCCTTAGGTTAGTTAGGTTTAAGTAGTTCTAGGGGACTGATGACCACAGACGTTAAGTCCCACAGTGCTCAGACCCATTTGAACCATTTTTTTGCCATATCATTTATATTTCATTGTTAACAGTAACGGTCCTGTCACACTTCCCTGGGATATCCCCGAAACTACCTTCACTTCTGTCGATTTTGTTCCGTTAAAAGCGACATATTGAGTTCTGTCTGCAAGAAATCCTTGAATCCACCTGCGAATCTGGTCAGACACTCGGTAAGCTCGCATATATATATATATATATATATATATATATATATATATATATATATATATATATATATATTTGCTAAGCCCTTGTCGTTGCTTCGTTCCCGCCAGTAGATATCACGATGCGAGCTGTGCGTTGTTCATAACAGATCTCAGTGGATCTCCGTAAACAGGATCTGATGATAGTAGCAGGCGAAACGGCGTAATAAATAAAGAACTTAATTAGCGATCGAGACGGTTTTATTCAAAAAATATTCACAATGGTTGCGGAGTGACGCGGAATATTTATATTCTTTATTAATAGTCTTACGTTAACGTCATTTAGAGGAAACTATGTTTTCGATGTGAGCAGTCTGTCTGCAGCGCGTGCGAAAACTGAGGCGGCAGCGTCACTGGTTGGCGCGCGACCTTCCTCAGGCCGGGAGGCCAAGGATGGGAACGGAGGCATTCCTGGCCGCCGCCACACGGCGGGTAACAACAGGAGCGGCGAACGCACGCAGGCTGGCGGAAGGCCTAACGCGGGGCTCAGCTGGCGCCAATTCCGTTATCAGCGCTAGAGGCGGCAGCGCACTCAAACTGCCCCGTTTTGCACCACCGTCATGACTTGCTTAGTTTATCTTTTTGACGTGGAAAACATTATTCGCTTTCTTGTGTGACAGAATAACATCAGATTTGAATCGCTAATAACTATGTGGCTAATAATCTGGAAACAATTTTTGAGCTATGGAAGTAAAAAAAAAGAATTGTCACGACGTTAAAAACTTGAAACAGACCTCAGCCGTCTTCGTTGCCCCAAAACATTACCTTCAGGTCTTTTTATTATTTCGAGTCTTGAAAGTTGTTTGATGAAAAATGGTAGTTTACGTCGTTAAATGGTTTACTACTCTTTGTGATTGTAGTCGAAGGTCTTTGTTGGGAAGTGTTTCGTCATAGCCATAAAACTCATTTTTTCCCGGATGAAAGCAAATGAATATTGAATGAATAAAATGATAGCTGCCTGCGGTAAAATGCTTCATTGGTTGAAATATTAGGAAGAGAAGGATTTTTCTGGTAAATCGCACAGATTGCTTTCTTAATTATAGATTTTCTGTACTTCAAAAATTATGCACGTTTAATCTCGTAAAACTTGTATGCCTTCCTCGTATATAGTCAATTTCAAATCGTTATATGTTCTCTTTTTCTTATTCAAAATTTGTACTCGAGTTGCATCTTCTTAGTTGTTTATTTGTAAAGCAAGCTTAGAAGAGTCGGCTCTGAAATTTGACACACTGGACATGGCAGTTCTGGGGTACCCACAACTTATGTTATAGTTAGTCACAAAATAAGTCGATATTGTTTGCACAGGATTTAGAAGACTTGACTCTGAATATAACAGGTGTAATTTTCGTGCATTAAGTTATTCTGGTAAATATAACCGTTTGCTGTCCTGAATGACAAACGTGATTTGCCGCGTCTCAGTGACTGTAATGTTGACGCACTTTAAAATCAGTTTCTCCCTTTAAGTTTGTTTGGTCTAGCGTATGTTTTTCTCTGGTCTCCTCATGTGCTTTCCCTGTTGTAACCAATGCTTTTTTAAGGAATAAGTTTTGCCCCGTCGATATTTCAAGAATATTTCCCTTTGTTGGCATCCACAAGTCACGATAGGCATGCCGTCCTTACTTCTTTCCGCATTGCACGCATTTATGGACTAACAAAAGAAAACGTAGGTAAGTTTTTCTCTTGGCCATCCCATCCCCAAGGGTTACTAGAGCTTTCTTACTCCTACAATATTTTTTTATGTAAATAATGCGTCGTGTATATACCTAATTCGATTGATATTGCTCCAGACCCAGGCGTTCCTGAATTGTACATTTATGTAACCCCTTTTTCACCTCCACCCTCAACCATAGAGGTCTTAATGTCACAGTATTTTTTTTCCGTATCGCAAGTAATTCGTGTGCGTAAGTTCGTAGAAATTGCTTCAGACGTTACAGAGAGATGCTAATATGTCACTGTCCTTGCACCGACCCCCATCACCACCACTGGGCGTGAGACGTCAACGGGAATGTCAGCAGTGGCCCTAGCGACTCTGGAAAGATTGTATTCGATACTAATACCGGTCGTTTTTATACATTGCATCCTCTCACCCCTCCCCCCACTCAACCCACACCGCTAGGGGTGTATGGGTACATTAACCCGACAGCATATTTTATACAAATAGTGAGTCATGTGTGTACTGCAATTTGCATAAAAATCCTGTGAGGCGATGCGGCCATTTGGATGCACTTTCAATAGCTTGTTTTGACGACACTTTTACTTTAAAACAACCTTTGAAACTGACGGAGAGTCAAAAGCTAAGTTTGTTGAAAAATAAATGTGTGGGCAAGACAAGTAAAGTTATTAAAAGGGCATCAGATGTGTACAATATTTGTTTCAGTTTCCTTCAGACGTTCCTGAGTTGTGGTTCTACACTCCTGGAAATTGAAATAAGAACACCTTGAATTCATCGTCCCAGGAAGGGGAAACTTTATTGACACATTCCTGGGGTCAGATACATCACATGATCACACTGACAGAACCACAGGCACATAGACACAGGCAACAGAGCATGCACAATGTCGGCACTAGTACAGTGTATATCCACCTTTCGCAGCAATGCAGGCTGCTATTCTCCCATGGAGATGATCGTAGAGATGCTGGATGTAGTCCTGTGGAACGGCTTGCCATGCCATTTCCACCTGGCGCCTCAGTTGGACCAGCGTTCGTGCTGGACGTGCAGACCGCGTGAGACGACGCTTCATCCAGTCCCAAACATGCTCAATGGGGGACAGATCCGGAGATCTTGCTGGCCAGGGTAGTTCTAGAGCACATTGGGTGGCACGGGATACATGCGGACGTGCATTGTCCTGTTGGAACAGCAAGTTCCCTTGCCGGTCTAGGAATGGTAGAAGGATGGGTTCGATGTCGGTTTGGATGTACCGTGCACTATTCAGTGTCCCCTCGACGATCACCAGAGGTGCACGGCCAGTGTAGGAGATCGCTCCCCACATCATGACGTCGGGTTTGGCCCTGTGTGCCTCGGTCGTATGCAGTCCTGATTGTGGCGCTCACCTACACGGCACCAAACACGCATACGACCATCATTGGCACCAAGGCAGAAGCGACTCTCATCGCTGAAGACGACACGTCTCCATTCGTCCCTCCATTCACGTCTGTCGCGACACCACTGGAGGCGGGCTGCACGATGTTGGGGCGTGAGCGGAAGACGGCCTGACGGTGTGCGGGACCGTAGCCCAGCTTAATGGAGACGGTTGCGAATGGTCCTCGCCTATACCCCAGGAGCAACAGTGTCCCTAATTTGCTGGGAAGTGGCGGAGCGGTCCCCTGCGGTACTGCGTAGGATCCTACGGTCTTGGCGTGCATCCGTGCGTCGCTGCGGTCCGGTCCCAGGTCGACGGGCACGTGCACCTTCCGCCGACCACTGGCGACAACATCGATGTACTGTGGAGACCTCACGCCCCACGTGTTGAGCAATTCGGCGGTACGTCCACCCGGCCTCCCGCATGCCCACTATACGCCCTCGCTCAATGTCCGTCAACTGCACATAAGGTTCACGTCCACGCTGTCGCGGCATGCTACCAGTGTTAAAGACTGCGATGGAGGTCCGAATGCCACGGCAAACTGGCTGACACTGACGGCGACGGTGCACAAATGCTGCGCAGCTAGCGCCATTCGACGGCCAACACCGCGGTTCCTGGTGCGTCCGCTGTGCCGTGCGTGTGATCATTGCTTGTACAGCCCTCTCGCAGTGTCCGGAGCAAGTATGGTGGGTCTGACACGCCGGTGTCAATGTGTTCTTTTTTCCATTTCCAGCAGTGTATATCATCCGCTTTTCACCCCCACCCCTATAGGAAGTAATTGTATTTTACCCCCATATTTTTTTCTTTCCAGATAGTAAGTGGTATGTGTACCAAGTTTGGTCGAAACAGACCCAGTGGTTTAGTAGATGTGCAGCGTACATTTATATATACAGTTGTTTTTGTAAATACGAAATATATAGACGTACGGCAGTAGAAATAAGAACCAATGTGCTGCTTGTTAAGGAACTCTGAAAAAGGCGCTAGTAAAAGTTTGGTTTCAGAAGGCAGCTGCCTGTTGAGGTGTGTCAACTCGTCCCGCCACTGGAATGCTGACTTAATTCGTAAGGCATGAGTCATGTCTCGGCTGAGCGCTGTTTTTATCTTCTTCGGCGGCTGTGCCAGCTACTTCAGATTCAGCGGGTCCTACCGGCACGTCGGCTGTATCGCCACTTTGATATGGATGAGACGGCGCAAAAGTGGCGTCACCTCTGCTCGTCGCCACCGCACGCGAAGTGATCGCCGGACTAGCACTAGAGGACACTAAATACCCGGCCAGCCTTCCGGATTCTCGCTGCCGACCACCTGCTGCGACGCACGCCGACCCTGAACAGGCTGTTGCGTTCGGCTTCTCGTGGGAAGCCTCTCAAATTACGCAGCCGCTCTTCGGACGGGCATATACTGTGCACCAAGGCGACGTTCCGCTTCCGTTTCAGCTAACGGACTTTTATAAAAATTTGTAAACTACATACGACCTTTCCATCGCCGCCTCAAATACGCGATTCGCAAGGGATAAAATTCATGTGACTGGCTCAAATGTAAGCCATCATCTCAACTTGCAACCAGACTTAATTAACAAGGATGTTGCTGCGTCAGTTATTTAAGGATCCTCGCAGTGATTTACTGGCAGTGGGTGTGGTTGAAATCAGTACCTGCCTACATGCAGTTGTAAGCTTTAACAATTATTTTTCGTGTAAATGTGTCAAGCTGTAGGGAAGTGGGGTGGGGGAGGGGCCTGGCTTTTACTGTGGATACAGTATAAAGAGCCTTTTTCAAGTGCACACTTTGTGATTGATAGCTTTCAGTCGTGGAAAATTCAGAATCGAAAACAGGAATCACCAAAGCCATTCCCAGCAACTCTAGAGGAAATTTCATTACACAAAGAAGGGATCGCACATCTTTTCGCTAATTACGATGTACTATTTGCCCCTAATGCAGATAAACTCCAGCTTCTAATTGAAGAGCAAATTTAAAAATAATCCTCAATATAAATTACGCGCAGTAAGTATTTTATACTCAGCACGTCGACAAGAAAATAGTACAAATGAACGGCGAAGGTGTAGAATCTGTTGATGAGTTTTTGTATTTATGGCCGTGGAAAACGACTGAATTGACTCAAATAGAAATAATAAAAATAGTGCGGAATGCTATTAGTAATCTAGACAGTAATCATCTTGGGATTGAAGCTCTTCCGTCCTTGTTCGCTTGCAAATAGATTTGTTTCTGGTGAGGGTCCGCCGTGAGCAAAAATAATTTTTATTATCCAGACATGTTTCACTGAAACTTCAGCATCATCAGTGGAATTTTATTACCTTTCTCTGAAAGAGGAAAAATGCTTTTTACTACTTGTACCAATAAAAATTTTAGTTTTTAAGACAGTATTTACATAGCTTAAAAACCCAGTTTTGTACATTTCCTTGTTACCACAAGATGTGGATTTCCTGGATTTTTGTGTTACTTAATGCAGTTTTGTTTCACAATTTTTCAACTGCAAACATACGGAACTGTAGAACAGTTATGTGCAGCAACTTCAGCGAAACATGACTGGGAAATAAAATAGAAATTGTGTTTTGCTCAAGATGGTCCCTCTCCAACAACAATAAATCCAAACAGTATTTTGAAAAATTTAAGAAGAGTTTAAACTGGAAAAATTTACAACTGGTGTGTATTTTGTTTACGGCAGTAAAACTTCGAATAATAATTCAAAACAGATGGTTGATCAGCAGGCGTGTTAGACTTACAGGAGGACGCAGCAAAGTAAAAATTGAATCAGGGCACAGGTTACAGTGGAAGGTGTAATTCCGCGTACAATGAATATGAAATGGAGACAGACAGGACATGCAGCAAGGAGAATGATAGTATATGTAGGTCTTGGAAATTCTTCTCTGGATGCAAAGAGATAGGAAAATACCGAGACGATGACCTAATGGAAGGTGAATAGATGATATTGAAAACATGTAGGAGAAACGTGGATGTATATGGGTGGCGACCACTGTGCATGATAAAATTCGGAAATTTTTATCCAGTAATGAATGTCATGTAGCTGTTACTGCCTATGGTTTTGGTGGTGGTGAGATGATTATGATGATGATACATGTCAGGTCGTCCATGTATAAGCTTGATGAGTCCATGTTTGTACGGATCTAATGTAGGGGTATCGCACTAATATCAGTTGCATACAAAATTGTATCCCAGTGTCTTCTCGGTAGAGCGCAGAAACGACTTGTACCAAAACTTGGAAATCATCATGCAGGATTCATACCAGGCCGCTCGTGTCCAGAGTAAATCTTGAACCTAAAGCTAATTCTAAGACATGCGAAAATTTGTAGCAAAAATTTATTGTGCACTTTGTTCATTTCAAAAAAATCTTATGACTCAGTTGACTGAGAATCACTTTTCTGAATATTAAAACCAACAAGTTCTATAACTGAAAACACAAGCAGACATAAAACACTGACAGATACAAAGTTACAAAATTTCCGGGGGAAGTCTCAGATCCCATCGAAATCGAAACGGGAGTAACACAAGGAGATGGGCTGTCCCCATTACTTTTCAACTGTATCCCTGAAAATGTGATAAAGAAAAGCGCAAACAGAAATCAGTCCTCAATTGATCAACCAGTCACGATAGGTAGAGTCAACTTACCTGTAGATACCTTGGCGTTTTCCCTCAAGGGAAGGAGTGGTTTCATTGACGCTGTGGATGACACCTTCTGAGGCCTTTTCGTGTCAGCTCCGAGCGGTGGTTTGTCTGAAATGTCTCCGGGCATCTCGGTTTTGGCCTCCATCGCAGGCCCTTCAAGAGAAGGGGTTTATCGTGCTAAGAGTGGGTGTGATAACTTTCCCATCGTGTGCGGTGACATTTGGTGCCAATGTGACATCGTTAACCCAATCTCTAAACTTTTCCGCATTTGTCGACACCTTGCTATTTGAAGTTACGCCAAGCCAGAGGGTGAAGCAGCAAGGCCGCACACTTTTGCACTACTACAGAGGAAGGTTTTTACGCACCTACGAGCGCCATATTTCGAAGTTTTGCGTCGCAGTGGGAGACAATTAGGAGGTTCCGAAAAAGTAACCCTTTCCAGAATGATATTTTCACTCTGCAGCGGAGTGTGCGCTGATATGAAACTTCCTGGCAGATTAAAACTGGGTGCCGGACCGAAACTCGAACTCGGGATCTTTGCCTTTCGCGGGCAAGTGCTCTACCAACTGAGCTACCCAAGCACGACTCACGCCCCGTCCTCACAGCTTTACTTCTGCCAGTACCTCGTCTCCTACCTTCCAAGCTTTACAGAAGCTCTCATTCTGGAAACATCCCCCAGGCTGTGGTAAGCCATGTCTCCGCAATTTCCTTTCTTTCAGGAGTGCTAGTTCTGCAAGGTTCGCAGGAGAGCTTCTGTAAAGTTTGGAAGGTAGGAGACGAGTTGCTGGCAGAAGTAAAGCTGTGAGGACGGGGCGTGAGTAGTGCTTGGGTAGCTCAGTTGACAGAAGAGCACTTGCCCACGAAAGGCACAATATACATAAATGACCTGGTGGATGACATCGGAAGTTCACTGAGGCTTTTTGCAGATGATGCTGTGGTGTATCGAGAGGTTGCAACAATGGAAAATTGTACTGAAATGCAGGAGGATCTGCAGCGAATTGACGCATGGTGCACGGAATGGCAATTGAATCTCAATGTAGCGAAGTGTAATGTGATGCGAATACATAGAAAGATAGGTCCCTTATCATTTAGCTACAAAATAGCAGGTCAGCAACTGGAAGCAGTTAATTCCATAAATTATCTGGGAGTACGCATTAGGAGTGATTTAAAATGGAATGATCATATAAAGTTGATCGTCGGTAAAGCAGATGCCAGACTGAGATTCATTGGAAGAATCCTAAGGAAATGCAATCCGACAACAAAGGAAGTAGGTTACAGTACGCTTGTTCGCCCAATGCTTGAATACTGCTCAGCAGTGTGGGATCCGCACCAGGTAGGGTTGATAGAAGAGATAGAGAAGATCCAACGGAGAGCAGCGCACTTTGTTACAGGATCATTTAGTAATTGCGAAAGCGTTACGGAGATGATAGATAAACTCCAGTGGAAGACTCTGCAGGAGAGACGCTCAGTAGCTCGGTACGGGCTTTTGTTGAAGTTTCGAGAACATACCTTCACCGAAGAGTCAAGCAGTATATTGCTCCCTCCTACGTATATCTCGCGAAGAGACCATGAGGATAAAATCAGAGAGATTAGAGCCCACACAGAAGCATACCGACAATCCTTCTTTCCACGTACAATACGAGACTGGAATAGAAGGGAGAACCGATAGAGGTACTCAGGGTACCCTCCGCCACACACCGTCAGGTGGCTTGCGGAGTACGGATGTAGATGTAGAAGGCAAAGGTCCCGAGTTAGAGTCTCGGTCCGGCACACAGTTTTAATCTGCCAGGAAGTTTCAAAGTAACCCTTTATTTGTGATGCGCAGTGTAGTGGTGGTGTGGAATGGCACGGCTGGGACGCGGCCAGCAGGTGGCGGTGCTCAGGTGTTGATGGCACAGCGACAGGCGTGCGTTGTTTGCCGGCATTGTGGGTGAAGGGCGCGTCCCGCCCGCTGACTCACTGCCACAGGAAGCTCCGCGCGCTGTCCCACGGGCGGGCGCGTTATCTCGCGCAGCGCCGGTTATGCAACGCGCGCATTCTCTCGCCGCTCCCATTACGTCTCACAGTCTTCCCTGCCTTATCTGAGTGATGTCTCGCGTCAGGACCACGCGGGAAGCAATGCGAGCCGCCCACACAGGCGACACGACTCTCACCTCACCACAAGTCAAGCAGCATGCTCTACAAATCACTGTGCCCTTAAGGATACGGAAGAAGTACAGATTCTTCTTCGTATCGAATACTTCTTTCTTTTCAACCTCGGAAAAAATGAGTGTCGCAAGTACTGACTCAGCAAACAGAAAACTCTAAACAACCTTCGGCGAAATTAGAAGCACGGGCGGTAACATTAAGAGTGCAGTGGGAATTCCGGTCTTAAATGCAGAGGAGAGAGCGCATAGGTGGAAAGAGTACACTGAAGGTATCTGTGAGGAGGTTGGACTTGTCTGATGGCGTGATGGGAGAAGAAACAGTAGTCGACAGGGAAGAGATAGTGGATCCGGCATTAGAATCAGAATTTAAAAGAGCTTTGAACGAATTAAGATCAAATAAGGCAGAAAGGATAGATAACAATCCATCGTAATTTCTTAACTCTTAAGGCGGAAGTGGCAACAAAACGACTATTCATATTGGTGTGCAGAATAATGGGACTGTTATATACCGTCAGACTACGTCCACACAATTTCGAAGATTGTCAGCCTAACAACTCAAGCATACAAGTTGCTGACAATATACAGAAGAATGGAAAAGAAAATTGAGAATCTGGCCGGCCGCTGTGGCCGAGCGGTTCTAGGCGCTTCAGTCGGAAACTGCGCTGCTTCTACGGTCGCAGGTTCGAATCCTGCTTCGGGCATGGATGTGTGTGATGTCCTTATGTTAGTTAAGTTTAAGTAGTTCTAAGTCTAGGGGACTTATGACCTCAGATGGTGAGTCCCATAGTGCTTAGAGCTATATGAACTTACTTTTTTAATTTTTTTAGATGACGATGTGTTTGGCGTTAGGGAAGACAAAGACACCAAACAGACAGTTCTGAGGTCGCGATTGATAGCGCAAGCGAGACTGAAGAAAAATTACGACGCGTTCATAGGATTTGTCGGCCTGGAAAAAGCGTTATCAAATGGTGCAAGATTTTCGATTTCTGAGGAAAATATGGGGAAGCTACACTCCTGGAAATGGAAAAAAGAACACATTGACACCGGTGTGTCAGACCCACCATACTTGCTCCGGACACTGCGAGAGGGCTGTACAAGCAATGATCACACGCACGGCACAGCGGACACACCAGGTACCGCGGTGTTGGCCGTCGAATGGCGCTAGCTGCGCAGCATTTGTGCACCGCCGCCGTCAGTGTCAGCCAGTTTGCCGTGGCATACGGAGCTCCATCGCAGTCTTTAACACTGGTAGCATGCCGCGACAGCGTGGACGTGAACCCCGTCTGTGCAGTTAACGGACTTTGTGCGAGGGCGTCTAGTGGGCATGCGGGAGGTCGGGTGGACGTACCGCTGAATTGCTCAACACGTGGGGCGTGAGGTCTCCACAGTACATCGATGTTGTCGCCAGTGGTCGGCGGAAGGTGCACGTGCCCGTCGACCTGGGACCGGACCGCAGCGACGCACGGATGCACGCCAAGACCTTAGGATCCTACGCAATGCCGTAGGGGACCGCATCGCCACTTCCCAGCAAATTAGGGAGACTGTTGCTCCTGGGGTATCGGCGACGACCATTCGCAACCGTCTCCATGAAGCTGGGCTACGGTCCTGCACACCGTTAGGCCGTCTTCCGCTCACGCCCCAACATCGTGCAGCCCGCCTCCAGTAGTGCACGGTACATCCAAACCGTCATCGAACCCAATGTTCTACCATTCCTAGACCGGCAAGGGAACTTGCTGTTCCAACAGGACAATGCACGTCCGCATGTGTCCCGTGCCACCCAATGTGCTTTAGAAGGTGTAAGTCAACTACCCTGGCCAGCAAGATCTCCGGATCTGTCCCCCATTGAGCATGTTTGGGACTGGATGAAGCGTCGCCTCACGCGGTCTGCACGTCCAGCACGAACGCTGGTCCAACTGAGGCGCCAGGTGGAAATGGCATGGCAAGCCGTTCCACAGGACTACATCCAGCATCTCTGCGATCGTCTCCAAGGGAGAATAGCAGCCTTCATTGCTGCCAAAGGTGGATATACACTGTACTAGTGCCGACATTGTGAATGCTCTGTTGCCTGTGTCTATGTGCCTGTGGTTCTGTCAGTGTGATCATGTGATGTATCTGACCCCAGGAATGTGTCAATAAAGTTTCCCCTTCCTGGGACAATGAATTCACGGTGTTCTTATTTCAATTTCCAGGAGTGTATATGGAAAGACGGATAATATGCAATATGTGCAAGAACCAAGAGGAACACTAAGACTGGAAGACCGAGTACGGAGCGTTCGGATTAAAAGAACGTAAGACAGGATGTAGTCCTTTACCCCTACTGATCAGTCTATACGTCGAAGAAGTAATGACGGATATAAGAGAGAGAGGTTCAGCAGTGAAATTAAAATTGAAGATGAAAGGATATCAGTGATCAGATTCACTGATGACATTGCAATCCTAAATGAAAGTAAAGAAGAGTTACATGATGTGCTGAATGGAATAAATATTCTAATAAATACAGGATATAGATTCAGAGTAAATCGATGAAAGACGAAAGTAATGAGAAGTAGCAGAAATGAGAACAGCAAGAAACTTATCAGAATTGGGGATCACGAATAGACAAAGTTAAGTAGTTATACTACATAGGCAGCAAAATAATCCTTGACGGACGGAGCAAGGAGGACATAAAAAGCAGACTAGCACTGGCAAAAAGGTAATTCCAAGCGAAGTGAAGTCTACTGGTCTCGAACGTAGACCTTAATTTGAGGAAGAAATTTCTGAGAATGTACGTTTGGAGCACAGTATTGTATAGGAACAAATGAGAACCGAAATATTTGAGATGTGATGCTACAGAAGGATGTTGAAAATTTGATGGACTGATAAGGTCAGGAATGTGGGGTTCTCCGCAGAATTGGTGAGAAAACCGAATATATGGAAAACAGTGACAAAAAGGAGGTACACGACGACGGGACATCTGTTGAGAACATCAGGGGATAAGTTCCGTGGTACAAGAGGGAGGTGTACAGATTAAAAACTGTACAGGAAGACCGGAATTGGAATACATCCAGCAAATAATTGAGGACGTAAGTTGCAACGACTACTATAAGATGAAAAGGTTGACACAGGAAAAGACTTCGTGGCGGGCCGCATCAAACCAGCCAGAAGACTTATAACACGAAAAAAAGAAAAAAAAAAAAGAGTCTAGACCTTCATCTTAATATGATTCAGTTGATATTTTCACTCACGTCGATAAAATCGCATCGAATGATACTGCTTGCATTTTTTACTGTTGCATTCAGTCTGAAGATTGGTTTGATGCATCTCTCCTGGCTACTCTGTCCTGTGCAAGCCTCTTCATCTCCGAATAACTGCTGCACTCTACATTCTTTTGAACGTGCTTGCAATTCCTTCCAGTACTATATTGATGACCCATTGATTTCTCAGAATGTGCACTACCAACAGATCCCTTCTCTTGCTCAAGATGTGCCACAAAACTCCTTTCTCCCCAATCCAATTCAGTACCTCGTCATTTGTTACAGCTAAGCTTCGGCATTCTTCTGTAGAACCACATTTCAAAAACCTCTATCATCGTTTTATCTGAATTATAAGGGATAGTCAAATGAAAACAGAGTACCCGCTACATCGGGATCATGGAATGGTTCCATTCAACAGCAATCATCTCGCGCATTAAGACATTTATCCCACTGGGAGATGAAACGAGCCGATACGATCAGTTCCTGCTCGTAGAACGTCGTCGGCTGTTGACATATCCGCAGTCGCACCCACTCTTGCACTTCTTCGTCCGACTGTGACCGACGTCACGCATGTCTATCTTCGGGTCGTCAAAGATATAAAAAATCATTCGGTGAAAGATCCGAAATGTACAGAGGGTAGTGCAGCGTTTCACAACCAGTTCGCTGAAGCGTAGCCTTCGTCTAATTGGTAGTAATCGATAGTGTGGGGGTGGGCGTTATCGTGCAACAGAATGATTCCGACAGCCCACGGACAAACTGCAAAGCCAGCAGTGGAAACATCCTACGTCTTCCCCGGCAGATAAATCCAAAGCTGTTCACACAATTTCTGGTAAGGGCATGATGGCCGCCTCCTTCGAACGTAGGGGCCCCACTGTTCGTCGAGGTTTTCGAGCGTGTGTCATGCCACAATCACTGCGCAGCACTATGAAGACAATTTGCAGAAACTTCAACATTTTATCCTGAGGCACTAAAAGGCCCGCCTCCACACTGCCAATCGGTCGAAGGCTACGCCCCAGCGATTTGACTGGGAAACACAACAACATACTACGTGCAGCCCAGATCTTTCTCAGTGATTTTTTTCAAATCTTTGGCGACCTGAGGAAAGACGTGTGGACGAGGAAGTGCAAGAGTTGCAGCGTTCTACAGCAATTGATCCTCTCGTTTCCCAGTGGTCTTAATGGACGTGGTAATGACCATTGAATGGAACCATTCCACGGTCCCATTGTGACGGATATTTGGTTTTCATTTGACTGCCTCTTATACTTCCGTCCACGTTTCACTTCTATACAAGGACTCCAGACAGGTATCTTCAGAAAAGACTTCCTACAACTTTTTTTTAAAAAAAAATTCAGTTTATTGTCCTTCGGTTCGAACCCTTTCAGTAATCTCAGTAATGGAAAGACGATAAGACAGTGTATTTGAGACTATGTTCTTGTCAGCTACGGCGATACGAATGTAAGGACAACACAACATCTAGCCCCCGAGCGGAGAAAATCTCCGACTCGACCAAATATCGAACCAGGGTCTCTTCGGGTATCTGCCTCTCCGAACCCCGCGCATCTACCGAAGGCCGACGTTTTTTCTAACACTTGAATTTATATTCCATGTTAATAAGTTTCTCTAGTTTAGGAACACTTTTACTGTCGAGCAAGTGTACATCTTAAATCGTATCTGCTTCGCCGTTGTCAGCTATTTTATTTCCTAAATAGTAAAACTCTTCAACCACTTGTAATGTCTTATTTCCTTATCTAATTATCCTCGCATCGTTGTTGAATTCGGTTACATTCCATTTCCCTTATTTTGCTTTTGTTGGTTCCATCTTATAGCCTCCTTTCTAGACACTGTCCATTCCATTCATCTAATCTTCTACGTCTAAGTGATTACTTTGCTATTTACAATAAAGTGCTTGGCAGAAGGTTCAATGAACCAAAGTCCTTTGCTGTCTCTGATAGAAATGAAATGACATCAGCAAACCTTGGACATTTACAGTTTTGTGAAGGTTAGATGGAAAAATCAGATAATTAATGACGAGGAACTGAAACGAATCAACCAAAAACACTTGCACTTGTGAGATCCGCGTGACTAACGGAAGGTAAGGCAACTGAAGTTACCAGCTTTCAAACAGCGTTATGGTCTCCCCCCACCCCCTCCCCTCTTTCCAGGCCTTCATAATTCAATGTTGCACAATGTATCCTCAGATCAGTGTCTGAAACCAGCCTTTTTTTCTGTTATATCTCTCAATCTGAAGCACATTCCATTTTCAGTTCTCATTGTGCTCCTTTCTTCAATAGCCACATTTCTGCCAGTCTATCAAATCCCAGAGAGAGAGAGAGAGAGAGAGAGAGAGAGAGAGAGAGAGAGAGAGAGAGAGAGAGAGAGAGGGGGGGGGGGGGGAATGGAACATTGTTTTTAATTTTTTCTGATATAGACAGAGAGAACTTTATTGTGTAAGATTTTGTGTCATCCCGATCAGAAGCAATATATCCGTCGCAGAATATTACGAAGCAGATTAAAAGGTCGTTAATTTTATATAGTTAAGAGTGACGATGTCTACGTGATTTACTTTGCAATACGTAAGGGTTTGGGTAGTAAACAGTCTCTCAGATCGCTGCACTTCTTGAATTTTTTGAACAGAAACAGCCCAAAGCCACAGAAAGAAAATGAGAAGTGCTGTCAATTTCTGACACGTACTAAAATCAACGTGTGGCATAGATAAGCAGCAGATTAACGTGATTTAGCTACGCTCGCAGATTTAGGAAATTCGATAGTTAAGTGATTTTTTAGAATCCATATTGTGCTACTTCAAGTACATTTGTCGTGAAAATAACGACGTAAATGATCAAGCGCTGAAAATGGGTATGCTTCTTGAATAGCCAATTTATTAGCGGCATCCCGCAACCGAAGAGCCAAGTCGATGGTAAGTTCTACTTAAAAAGAATTTCTTCTCCACATCGAATGATGAAAACAGTTGAAGCAGTCGTTAGAGAAACCCAATTTTCCATCATTAACTAGCATCACCTCTCGACGAAATCTTTAGTAGATTGATATTATTGTTTTTTTTTACACAATATAAAAA